>NW_019385605.1:95644-101529 GCF_000671375.1 Centruroides sculpturatus
CTACATACACGAAATTTACGTACAACAAGCGCTTAGGAAGCATTATGAAAGAAATCGCAAATAAAAAAGTTACAAGAATAGTCTTAAAAAGAGCTCCGAATTTGTACAGAATACTTAGAAATGATAAAGGGATAGTTAAAAAAGAGGATAGGTCAGGTGTATATAAGATCCCATACGAGAATCAGATGTTAGGAATAGATAAAGAATATGTTGGGGTTACTACTAGAAATCTAGGGGTAAGGATAAAAGAGCACAGATATGATGTGAGAAAAGGTTCGAATGCCACAGTATTGTCTCAAATGGCGCAAACGGAGGGTTCGATAGTAAGATGGAATGAAGCAGATATACTGAAACAAATACACTCCCCGACCTTGGCAAAAACGGCCGAAAAATTAGAAATTTATAAAAGCAAACTTAAAGGGAATTGCATCAACGCAAGGGATGCCGAGGGACTTCCTTCCGCATGGAAGTTTGCAGTTAAAAACTTCAAATAAGAGCAGGAGCTTTAATATTATGTATATAAAAAACTCTGTATAGTTTAGTTGAGAAACTCCGTACAGTTTATTAAGCATTATTAATATATAGTGTTATCGATTTGTCTATTAAGTTTGAAGTATTAATATTTTGTATACACAATTTATTTGTTATATTTTAATATTTTATTTTTATTTATAATTTTAGCAGCATTTGTATTAATTATATTATTTAAAAACGTTATTTTGCTGTTAGTAATATATTGGTTATCCGTTATTAATATTTATATTTTTTGTATTTTGAACTTGTTGTTCTATTTTTTGAAATGTTCTAATTTACCTGACGATGATCCATTGATTGGATTGAAAACGTTTGTGTTAAGAATAAATCTCTCAGCGAGTGAACAGGTGTTGATTTAGTTATAGTTTATTATTTTCTGCTGAGCATGCTTTGGGTTTTTTATATTTAATTTGTAATTTCTCAATTAAACCCTCAATTATTTATAATCTCAAAACTATCGAAGATTACACTGATTTAATAAAATTAAAATCTTATGAGTGAAGTGTTCTTTTTATTCTGTTGTAAAAGTTTACAAACTAAACTATTTGCTGAAGTTAGACACTAACTTAAAGCAGTGTTTTTCTATTTTTTTCTAACAGTGGTATTTTTTCCTTTACAGCACTCCTTCTTTATCAGTGTAGAGTTATTGTGATTTTTGTACTTTTAGTAAAATGTCTAAATGTTACGGCACTGCTCGGCACTATATTTTGTGACACTTCTGAAGTGTTGTTGTGGCATCCTGGTTGAAAACCACTGACTTAAAACATTCTAAAGTTAATAGCATTAGTACATTTATTGCTTTATGATACTTTGTTAAATATTATTTTAAAATTTTTATATAAAGAGTTTGGCAAAATTAACTAAAGAGAATAATCTTATTTTTTTTAATATTAGCACAGATTATCCATTTCGAGTGGACGTGCCTATCGAAGAACTGCTTTTAGTTATTCACAATATTCTTAACATTAATCATAAAGTGGTAAGTTACTTTTGTTTGATATTTACTATAATATTTGAAGCATTTAAATGTTCATTTTTCTCACTTAATAAAATATTTGTTTTTAGTTTAATGCGTCGTCTACGATGATATCAATATTGATTTCTGTTTTACCGTCCTTATATTGCTCTGCACTTATGATGCTTAGAGGATTAATTATGAGGTAAGGGTAATTCTATTTGGGAGTAAAGCCACTTACTGTTTTTCCAAACTAATTTCTTTTAAAATTCAATGAGCATGTAGTGTCCAAACTGACATTTTGAACTGATCTGATAAACTAAAATTAATTAATGACACACATTGGTTTGAAAAATATTTTCTGTAAAATAAATGTGTTTTTTTTTAAGTTATTAAGTTGGTTAACATTAATGTCAAAACAATGGCTTAACAAGACAAACTAAGTAACTTGTATTATTTTGTGGTTTACATTTCATGAAAAATAATACTTTAGACATTTATAGAAGTCAGAAAAAGTTTTTATATTGAATTAATTTTTTCAGAATCTACAATACTGTAAAAGATCTATACAGTTTGCTTTATGCAATTGTCAATGCAGAATGAAACTGAAGTAATTGAGAATTTGATACAAAATTGTACAGAATATAAAAACAAACTAAATCTACCATAAGCTGGAATTTTTATGAATTATATATGAGACACATCTTTTCATATGTTTTTGGGATGTCTTTATAGTTCTAATGAACATTTTCAGCTTGATTTACAGGCTTGAACCAGACGGCCTTAAATTAAGTCAAAAATATTTCTTAGAACTGTAAAGAAGTGCTTGAAACGTATTGTATTTTTGCGGAATGACTGGCATGCCGGTCTGTCCGGGGGAAATTATGAAATCAGATATTTCCGTATGGTAAAAACCGGTATGTTGGTTTATCCTGGGGAATGTCAGTTTAAGTGAGGTTATAGATCCCTTTCAAGAGGGCATATTAAAAAAATGAATGAGTTTTTATTCTGAAACTTTGAAACTGTCAGCATTACATCAAAAACTAAAATTATATGTTTAATTTCTTCATTTAGTCTTTTTCTAACAACATAAAATACTCATGGGATGATGAAAGTGGTTTTTTTTACATTTATTGTATTGTAATTTGGTTTTAAAACACAAAATAAGAATATTAAATTTCAGAAGTTGGCTGAAAATTATCTCAACTAATACACTAATTAACATCTGCTTTGTATGAAATTTGAGAGGAAGGTGTTATTTTTAAGGTCGAAGTAAATGGTCAGTGCAACCCACATGACTAACAAGCCAATGGGATGAGGGGGGCAAGATGATATAAATTAATAGAGGATATGAATTGTATGTAGATAAAATAAAAATGATTCATAAAGTTTTAATCATTTACTATGTATTGGAGAAGAAATATCTTAATTAAAACATTTTTTTTTTTTTAAACTTACAAGAAGCCTGAGAAGATTATTTTAATTAAAACTTGGCATTTAAATAATTTTTTTTAATTTATAGGGGGACAGCTGCCCCCCTTGGTGACACCCTTGCTGACTAACTTCTACTACTACTAATGTCAATAAGTCATTAATTGTTTTATGCACTATAAACGAAGACTCTCTTCTAGATTTTAAGTTGGTTAATTTGTAATGTTATTTTATTGTAATCTGAAAAATGTTTTCTTTAATGTTTAATTAACAATTAGTATATTTACTCGCATATAAGACAAGGGCTTATTCATTTATCACAGTTTCAAATTCCTAGGTCAGCCTATACGTGTGAGCGAAAGATTCTTTGTGGTTTTGCAAATAATTTTTGTGAACCTTGTATTTGCATTTTTCACTGGATGCTTACTTTCTTGTATAAAACAAAAGTATTTTATCTGGGTTGTTTGATTCATTCTTGTATATTGTCAGGAGTAAAGATGAATAGCAATAGGAAAAGCAAAGCTTTTGAATTGAATTCCAGATTGAAATTTCAAAATCACACAGGAGCCTGATATGTTTTAATCCATTCCCATGCAAAAACAGACGATTATTCGGAAATCAGAATTTGGAGAAATTCATAAGTGTAATTGATGGAGAGTGGATTAGACTGTTAAGAATTGGCAAAAAAAGATTCTTGATTGTCCGGCTTTACACAAACAAATTATGTTGTCGATTTTACAAGATTTTCCTTAAAGTTTAAAATGCCAGTAATTTTTGTGGGACAATGTGTGCATTTATGTTCATTTGATATTTTACTTGTTTAATCACAAGTAGACGAAGATTAAACAAACATTAAATGAAATAAAATTAGAATTGTATTAATAAATCTAATTTTCTTAATTTTGATCTTTAAAATTACACCTTGTCCTATACGCGAGTAAATATGGTAATTTTTAACATTGATTAATTTTATGTTTTAGTTGCAGTTTAACTGGCATGCCAGTAATCCCAGGGTTTCCGGCATGCTGGTCTTTCCCAGTTTATGCTGCGTAAAACTGGGAAAATATGGTATGAAAAGGTGTGTTTTTATATATAAGATAAAAACAATTGAAATGTGTATTTATAAAACATTTTATTCATTGGAATTATTAATAATGCTCAAAATGTTGTAAAGTCTCATTAATTAACATTTTTCACTGTTTCTCTTATATCAATTATATCTAATTCTATGTATGTCAAGTGACACTTTTCCATTTTAATTATGAAATATGCTTCAAGCACATATTTTACAGCAGAGGAATGACAATACCAAACTTTGCACTTGTTTTCCTGTAAATTATTTTACACTAAATATTTTTTATTATTATTAAATAATTAACTTAAAGAAATTAAGATAATGTTATTTTATTTTTTGTATATTATTATTTTATTAATTTGTAACTGTTTTAGTTCTTGGTCATTAGATAGATTACCAGTGAATTAATCAGTTATTGTATTTTAATTTAGATTATTCATTTTAGATTTCTGATGTGTTATAATTTGTCCAAAATTATAGTATATTTTGGACCAATGCTATAATTTGTTTAAAGCTCAAATATTTCATTTTTAGTTGTTCAAAGTTACTTCTGCCATTCGGTGATAACATTTTGAAGTTCTTAATTGGAGCCTTACAGCATGTAACTTCTGATGTTTGTCCAGTTAGTTTCAGTAAACCATTTAGGTAAGTTTTGTTTTTAAATACCTATAAATTTTAAATTTAAGGGGTAGTAGAGGTCGATGAGATGAGTATTTTTTATGAAGTTAAGATCAGAAAGAAAAATTGGCTGTGCTAAGACCTGCAGAAAATTTGGACATGCAATCTCCTGACTTTTCTGGTGATATATAAAGACTATGGTGTATGAAACACCAGTTGGAAACAAAGGAAGAACTGTCCATCTGTATTGTTTCAGGTTTTTATACTGTTGGAGGATAACAAGTACTCTTTGAGAGAGTGGACAAAATTCAATTTATTGATGTAATCTGTGTAATGAAGTTGGTAGTTGCCACTTCAATTATTTTTCTAAGTACACAGAAATTATCAATAAAGTTCCATTTACTGTACTGTATGCATCCAGTACTCATTATCTGAAAACACACAATAAGATGGAGAAGGTAAGTGTTGAGGCATAATGATTGTTAGCTTCCACACAGATGTGACTAACTTTTCTATAGGCCAAGGATACAAACGAGTACAAAGTCTGCAAGTACGAAGTTTTTCTTCATAAACCTGATTATTAAAGCCAAATGAACTGCCAAATTATCGGGCTATAAGCTTGATGTTTCTATTAAAGCAGTCAAGGTAGACAAATCAAGAATACTAGAGAGTGAAAGAAGTACTACAATCTAGAAAACGAACTAGAAATCTTCCAGTCAACGGGTGAAAAAACACATAACATCTGTCTTCTCTTAAATGCATTAAACACGATTCCACTCATCAATTGAATCGGAAAGGGCATTCTCAGTAGCAGGACTTTTCATTACTAAAATAAGAATTAGATTGAATGATGGTAATATCGACCATTTTTGCTTTTTAAAATCTTATTATAAAAATTTACAATAATATTTTGTGTTATGTTTTATTTAAAAAAATGAAAATTACCTTTTAAGTTACAAGTTTGATCTAAGTTCATTTTTTTTAAATTTTCAATTCAATTCAAAGCATTTTTTTTGTTGTTGTTGTTGTATGCAGTTTCCAGCAAACTTTAATAAATTTTTTCTATTTGTGAAAATTTCTAAGTAATTCAAAGGTAATTTTTAATATATATCTTATACAGCATTATTAATATGATTTTGGAGGTTGCAGAACGTGTTAAATTACTTTAAAAAATGAAAAATAATTATATCATTTGATTTCATGATATTTTGTATATCTTAAAAATAATTAATTCTATCCCGAGATTTCCCGGGATCCCAAAACAAAGTGCCA
>NW_019385605.1:101872-143608 GCF_000671375.1 Centruroides sculpturatus
CTCTTCACGTGGATCGTCTTTACTATTTTAGATGCGATTTTTTTGTTTTCAACTACATTTAGTTTTCATTGAGTACTTAGGTGTATTAAATTGATAACATTTCAGACATTGTTATAAATATTTTTATGTATTTTGATTTTTTAACCAAATGTTCGAACAGTTTTAAATTCGAATTTGTTATTGCATATTGGTTCGATTATAGAACAATTGTAAACATTCCAGAAAATAGAGCAAATTGAAAATAGTTTGTTTGATTCTTGGCAATTCTCATCATTCTCAGCGGTAGGGGTTATATAACAATTACTATGGTTGTTGAAATACTGAATATAAATGGGTTTTGCTTGAAAAAGCTGTGTGGGCAAAGACATGGATAACAGATAGTGTATGTATATATATATATATATATATATATGTATATATATAATTGTTTAAAGGTACAAAATTTAATATAATTAGATTTTGGTATTCTCTTATAAAAGATTTTGATACAAAGAATATATTTAATCTGTTACTAATTGAACTAATTTTTTTTTGTTAACAGTATTGTAAGAAGTTACATTTATGAGACATTAAATGTGTTTCTTCTGAAAGTAAGAGTCAGAGCAGGATTAGAACAAATGATCGATTTGCTAATAGAACAGATTCTAGGAGACATCAAACCTGAACAAGTGGTGACAAAAGTATGCAATGCTTTTTTCATTTTAATTCTGTTAGTTTGAAACACTATTACAATAGAGATTTTGTGTTGTGATTTAGTTGCAGCCAAATTTTTCGCAGCCGTTGAAATATAAAGATCATAAAAGAGGAGCTTCAGTTTTTGGTTCGGATTTAAATAGGGCAAATTTTAAGAGAGATGCAACGGCAAATTACATAGTCTGTAAAGAAGCTTTGAGAGGTAACTATAATTTGAATTTTTTGCTTAATTTAATAAACAAATTTATATATGTTTATATTCTATTAAAGTATAAAATGTAGGAACAAAATAAAAATGCAAATAAGAAATTTTTTGCTTAGCTTACAGTATGTAAGCACGGTCTAATAAATAATCATACAGCATATTTCTTAGATGATGATCTTACTGGTAGAAATAATTATTTAAATTGCTGTTAAATTCTTCATGATGATGCACTTAGGGGATATAACGATGATTGTGTATGTATTTCTGTTATCACATAATAATTGTTTTTTACATTTGTATGGAAATCTGCTTTACAGTATAAAAATTATTTATTCATTTTCTTTGTATTAATATCTCTGTCTAATGATTTTCATTTGAATCTCTGTTCTTTTTTATGTGAAAGTTTTTAGCCCAGTACATGAAAACTTATAAATCTCTAATGACTATAGCTAAGTGTTAACTATATATTCATTTAATAACAGGACTGAAACAATACAATAGAACAAATTAGTCAATTAATTGTTTTTCTTTGTTGAATTTCCAACTTTAACTATAAAAGTGTCTTGACACACTTGGCTAGTTTGGTAGCCAGGTGTGCAAAGACATTGCTTTAGTTCGTTGGATTGCAGGTTTGAATCCCACTTTGGACACGGATGTTGGGCTGCAATTTGAAAAAATTGTAGACCCAAAAATTATTACTACCATTCGTCTGTCTATTCTTCCATCCTTCCTTAATCTCAAGAATGGTGTTAGGTAGATGAAAGTGGAGACCAGATATTGAAAGCTTAGGGACAGGAAGTCTCTTATATGAACTTCTGGTTTAGACCAGAAGTTGCGTGATTTCAATTTGAAACTCCCCCCCCCCCGAATGGCATTACATAGATGACCGGAATGACTCTGTTGTTATAAGAAAAAATATAAGCTATGGGGCAAGACACTACTAATTTGAGATGGAGAACATATATTTTAAATGAAATAAATTAAGAATACAATTTAAAATTGCAGCCCAGCATTGTGACGATGTCACAATAAATAATTGCTCGTTTGTGATAGATTTTAATAGGGATTGTCCAAATTGTTTAGCTTTGTGTGGCATGTTAATTTAATTAAAAAATTAATTTTTATCCAAAAGATTCTGCAGGTTTTGAACCATTTATCAATTTATCAATAATATGTGTTTGTTTCATTTTATATGGAACAGAAATACAATAGAATAATTTGTTAAAGCAGATTTAAACATAGTTTCTTTGTTGTTTTTAATTGGTTCCCTGCAGGCATTACAAGAGCCTTTTAATAAATTAATTACAAGTTTGACTGGGCTTTCAATAGTAAAAACTCCAACTCAACTAGATCTGGAGTTTTGGAATGGCCGATGCCCATCTTAGTTTCTTTGGCCTTTCTGTATTGTAAATTTCTTCATTTTGATATGACTAGAAAACATCAATTTGCAATAAAGATATAATTGGTTTAGTCACTTCAATAGTAAATGAAATTGAACATAGTTAATAACATTTATTAGGGATTCTAAATTTTCATACATTGTTGGAAATACGATAATTTTGAAGCACTTGTTGAGTAATGATTCTTCTCACAATTATTTTTTAAACTCATTTTTCAAAATATTAATGATTGTTAGAAAATACATTCAATAAGATTTTTCTCTTTAGAAAAATTGTATTGAATTTATTTACCAAATTTAATTAAATTTTGTGCTGAAAAAGTTATTTATTACTATAAAAATTTCAATATTTTATTATAATTTTAGCTTCAAAAGTGGATATAGAAATGATATTTGAATATATTTTCATTTTTCTCACATCCAAAGACAAAATTGGTTTTCTAAGATAATTTCTGGGTATTTTGTTTTAAAATTTACTTATAATTGTCACAAGTTTAGATAATATTTAATTGGTTTATATCAGCAGTGGCCAACCTTTTTGGGAAGAGTGCCACTATCTGGAAAAAAACTTATGCATTTTACTTCCAACTTTTCCAACATACTAAAAAATATAAAAAAGTGAAAAAATGTTATTTATAGGCTGATTATGGGATTTTTACACAAATAGCACATTTTTTTCATGTAAGTCTGAGTAGTGGAGATTTAAAAAATAATAGAGAGGTTGAGGCGCACGTATTTAGCCCAAAATGTGTACGGGTAACGGGTGAGCGCCGCCATCTGGCAGTTCTGGACCGTCGATAATGGCGTTTGCTACGTGTAGCTTGGTGGGTACACGATCGGCTTAAACGTCTTCATTTTTTTGTGTTTGGGGTTAAAATTATGATTTATTTTGCTTCCGCCATTTTTTTCAACTTATTTCCCGTGAGTCAATGCGCGATGTTCACTGAGTCACGTGATGTTATGAACGTGTGCCTCAACGATTTTTACTTGGACTTGAAACGTGTAACGTGTACTTCTGCTACCTGTACATGTTTAACGTTTGAACTTGTGCCTCAACCTCTCTAATATAATAAATATAACAAAAGTACAAACTTAGGTTTTATTGTTAATAAACATTTTTAAAGGTTCATTCAGTTAGGTTATGTATAAAATAAAAATGAATAACTTGAAACATTTAATTCTAAATAATTATTAAACTTAAGTAATGTCGCTTTTAAATTTTAGTTTTTTTCAAAGTCATCTACATTAGGATTAGTTCTTGAAGATGCTAACAAAATTAGTGTTTTAGGTGCATATCAGTTAATCTTGAACGATATTTTATTTTATTATGTTCATAATAGAAAACATTTATTTACAAACATATGTTGATTCAAACCTACAACAATATCTGACAGCCAAATATGTATGGTGCTGTAGGTCAATAATTTCAATTTGGATTTCAAGTGGGTAACAATTAATGTCTTGCAGAGAAATTGAAAAAGGATTTGTGAAAAGATCAGCATTTTTTTTATAACCTTGAAAATCGTCAAACCTAGCACTGAAGGAATCCTGCAAAATGGATATTAAATTTTTAAATCTATCATAGTTCGGAGCATTATTGACTTTGGTAGCTAGTTCCTGCATTAATTGTGAATTAGTTGATCTTTTTTCTCTAAATTCTTGCATTAATGTGAATGTGTTGATCTTTTTTCTCTAAAATTGAGACAAAAAAGGAAAAGTTTGTTTACAAAAGAAGATATATGACCAACTAGGGTAGGAAAAATACAATCTTTTCCCTATAATCTTAAATTTAAATTATTTAAATGTCCCATAATATTGGTGAGAAAAGCTAAATTCCATAGCCAATCTTCATTCTTGAATAGCAAGCACTCACTGGGCAGTTCATTGTTTTCTTCCAGATATTTTAAAACACACTCCCTCAAATTCCAAAATCTCACGAGTGCATTTCCTTTGTAAAGGCAGTGCACCCTATAATGAAGGAGTAACATGCCATTGTAGGTTTCTTCTGGGAACAACGTTTTTTCTGGGAATAGCTCACGAAATCGTCGTTGATTCAGAGCTCAAGCTTCTATTTTGTTGATACAGCACGCTTTAGGGTCAACAACAGAAGACAGGTTTAAGTCCTTGGCACAAAGAGCTTCTTGATGGATAATACAATGATACTTAAAAACTTTTCTTTCCAAATAATTTTCAAGCAATGTAACAAAACCTTTTATCCTGCCAACCATACAAAGTGCTCCATCTGTGCAAACACTATCTAATTTTGTACATTCTACTAACTTCAGTTACATTTTTAAGTTCTTTAAAAATGTCCTCACCTGTAATGAAAACTAGTTGGCGCAAATGAAATAGTTCTTCCACAATATCAAAATTATTGTTTGTGTAACATACAAATATGTGTAACTTCACATTGTCTGTGATGTCACAGCTTTCATCCAAAGTTAATGTAAAGTATTTGAATATTGTAGTCCAGAGACAATTTGTGTGCCAATATCCTGGCCCATGTCATCTATACGACGCATGACGGTATTTCTAGACAAAGCTATTTTATCAACCATATTTTTGACGTTTATATCACTGACATTTTGGGAAAATATTAAAAGGCCATTTTTTAATATCTCCTCTCCGTCAGAATAATATTTCTTCTTACGGGCTAACAACAGAGAAAGTTGATAAGAAGCCTTCACCATAGTTTCCATAGGTGCCAAAGCAAGGTATCTCAAACTATTGGGCTCGTCCCATGACCATGCTGTCTTACCGCATCGTTGTACTGGTGTCAAGCTAGTGCCGCTTTCTGGCGCTGTTGTATTGAGTAGCATATAAGTATGGTTTTTATGGATTTTGACAAAGTTCCTGAAGATGACATATAAATACTATACACAAATACATATCATATTATTTTTTTCAAATTTTTTAATTTTTCAATAAGTCTTCGCGTGCCACTGTTTAAACTCCGCCGTGCCACGGGTTGGCCATCCACGGTTTATATGAAAAATAAAATAAAGAATCATGATTCTTAGAACAAAGTTGATTAAAATATTTCTTGTTCCACAAATTTTCTTCTTAATAGAAAGAAGAATTTTGTTTTAATAGTGTAGATAATAGTAAATATTTTATTTGTTTTGTGATATTCACATTTTGTCTTGAGAAAATATCACTGACTCTTATCATAATCTAAAAAAATCAGTTTATTTCAGTTAAATATATAAAATGAGATATTTTTTAGGATTATGTAATTAAAAATTCATACAAATTGAGACAACTTACACTATATAGAAATAACTAAAATTTGAAGGATGTGGTTTCACAAACATATACAAGTTAAAACATTATACAGTCACCAACATAACTTTTTCTTTATTATGCCTTTGTGTCCTATATCTTAATTTAATATGTATCTTGTATACTAGTACTTTATCAATTAACAGGACTTATTATACTGGATTTATGGATGCAGAAATCTAGTCTTACAGATTAGAAATAATATTTTTTATTTAGTTCACTTGTACACATACACTTTAAACTTGTGTTTCGGACTTGTTTGTTCCTCATCAGCAGGCATTCAAAGGACACTTTCTACAATTAAATTTCTTTTCAATTATAAAATTAAAATAAACATAAATTTTTCCTGACAATAAAATAATAAAATTCTTACAAATTCAATATTTTTGAACTTCATAATTCCAAGTATATTTGAAATCCATATTAACCATATAATTTCATATCCATAAATCCAGTATAATAAGTCCTGTTAATTGATAAAGTACTAGTATACAAGATAAATATTAAAATAACCTTTTCAGTTTATTTAATGCAGATATATTGAAGTAAAATTTCTTATAGTTAGTGCATATATATTTTTATATGCATATTTTTATGTGCTGCAAGTTAAAACGTTATTTTCATTAAAAAAAAACTCAACTGCAAGTTACCTATAAAGTATAATTAAAAATCAATACAATAAACTATAAATACAGATATGCACCTCGTAATGACAGGGATATGTTCTGAAAAATATAGTATGGTCTACTGCTAATATAGGCTATAACATAATTGTAACACAGTAATAAGTATTTATAAGTCTAAACTTAGAAAAGGTATGGTAAAATATAATATTTTGTGTTTAAAACTAATTTTAAACACATCTAAACACAAAATACTTTTATTTGATTGACTATGCTTTAGGTTTACTTATTAATGTGTTATCTGATGGCACTACCATTCTGTGCAATTATGGTGGCTATGCGTTTTTGGCTCTGTTACAAACTTACGGGATCACGTATGTAGTACATCGTTAAGCAAACATTGTTAAGCAGTGCATACCTGTATCATTTATTGTGATTTTATTATTTTCTAATATTCTGCATGAACATTTATCATTATTAGTTTAATTTTTGCATATATAATAAACTTTATTTATTATTATAACTTATAATATAAAATGCTATTTTTTAAAAATTGTATAAAGTACAACTGCAATGTGTGCTATAATTGTTACATACGTATCAATAGTTTTAAAATTAGCAAACTGAAAAAGATATTTCTTCATTACTCAGATTTTTTTTTACGAATTGTTATGTGAGATTCATAATATAGATTAATGATTATGAAAAGGTAATAACCTTTTCATAATCATTAATCTTTTGAATAAAAATAAAAATTTTGGCTTATGAACTACATAAAACAAAGAAATTAAACCTTTATTTATACATTTTTTGATATAAAATAGTATTATAGATTTTTTTTTAACATTTATCATGTTACAAGTAGAGTTTTGTAGTGGGTGAACAATTGTGAAGTTTACTTGTGAGGAGTGAAGTTGATGACAACAGTGAAAAGTTTCAAATGATATCCCTCAATTCTAATAAGTATTAAATATGTCTATTCTCAAGACGTATTTTTTGAAGAACATGGCAGAGCGGTAACACATGTGACTGGCTCTGCATTGCCGAGCTTACTTCTCACAAGTAAACTTTTTATTTGAATAACCTATATATTAAAATATTACAAATAAGTAAGTTTTTAAGATTAAAAAATCTTAATTATGATATTTAGCCATGCAAGCTTTGCTGTATACTTCAGGAAGTCTACTGAAACCAAATATTTATCAGGTGAATTTATAAATGTTTAATTTTGTAAATAAAAGTAATTGTTTACACCTTAATCACATAATTGTCTTATTTTCAGGATATTCATAGGAATGTCGTTATGCTTTTATTAGATGTTCAGCAGAATCTGGAAAACATACAAATTCCCTATAATAATTCCGGCTGTCGGTATGCACTGTATAGTCTACTACTTGCTTGTTTATTAAATTCTCCACTAGAGCAGACTTTACCGGTTCAGACTGCAGTCTGCTTATTCAGCACAGGACAGAAGGATGATTGTATCAAAGTATGTAAATTATCTTAGTTTATCTTATTAATCTGTTGTACATAAAGTAATTATTCACAAATTTACTTTTACTTTTAGATTGCTGAACTATGCACAATGGCTTTAACAGTATGTAATGGCATTATGCATCCTCAAGTGACAGTTATTAGGAAAGAGTCTATGTCGATCGTGGACGATCATAGTCGTAAAGAAGATAATTTATGTAATCCAAACGAAGTTCCTGTATATATTCCTATTATTGATAAAAGTGATTTAGAATTTAATGTAAGTCCCACAAAAAGTTTGGTGCATAGTGAAGTAAACATATATGATGAACAACAAATGGAAGATATTAATAAGGATTGCGAGAGTGAAGTCTACAAAAAGGAAGAAATGGAGAAAAACGTTTATGAGGAACATGAAAATGATATTTATGAGACAGATAAGAAGTTTTGTGTGGAACAAAAGGAAATTTGTGAAGAAGTGAACCAAGTTATTGATGAGCAAAAACAAATTTGTACAGAACAAGGTAATGTTTCTGATGAATGGAAGGAAGATTGTGAGAAACAGAAAAATTTTTGTGATGAAAAGGAAGACGAGGATTGTGAGGAACAAAACACAGAACAGAAGATATATGTTTTTGAAAAACAAAAGAATGAAGTTTGTAGAAGAGATTCCAATACTGATGTTGAAAATGCATCATTTTTAATAGATAATGAAAGCCAAACTTCAAAAGAATCACTATTAAAGGACAATAATAAAGAAAAGCAAACTTCAGAAAATTCTCCAAGTAGTTACAAAGCAGACAAAGATAATGAAATATTAAAATCTCAAAAGAGTGATTCTATAACTATAGAAAATTATAAAAATAATAAAATTACTGATGAAAATGTGTCAAATAAGTTACTTATGGAAAATCACAATGCAGAAAATTCTCCAGAGAAAACTTCAGAAAATCAACGGAAACGATGTTTTTTGGAAACTGAAGATAACTTAGACAATAAAAAGGCAAGGAAAGTAACAAAGGATGATGAGGTAATTTAATTATTTTTTCTATTTTCTTATTTTACAATGTATAATATTTCTAAAATTCTGTTTAATATGGCCATGCAGTAAGTCAACAGCCTAATGTTATGAGGGATCTAGTTTTGAATTTGATCTTTAATAAATTGATTATTAAGATTTGTGTAGAAAATACGAAGCTGTTTAAATATACAGAAGGTTCCATAGTTGTCAATAATTTTGTTTAGTTAATTATAATATTAAAGGATAATATACTATGATCACACTCCCATACAAAGTGAATTTGATAAATATAAATTATGGCATTTTTACAAAGGTAAAAACCCCTTTTTTCTGTCAATCTTTCTGCCATGTTAATTTGATAATTAAGGAATGTAAAGTACACAGATTTCTGACTTATTGATTTTTTGATGAAAGTAACCATCATTTGCATCAAATTATTTCAACAATCTCTGAGATAGTTCAGTGGTAAAGGAGGTCAAGATGTTGGCCTACTATTCTGTTGATCAGGGATTGAATACGAGCGAGTGATACCAGGAATCTTTTTGTATGAATTCTGTCCCTAATATGTCAGGTCTTATTTCTGGCTGCCCTACTGTGGGTCTAGTCAAACCCCCAACGGGCACGGTAAAGGCTCCTTGATGTCTGTGGGGCAGAAAGTGTCAAAAATGAAAAAAAGTATAGTGTCTGGAATGCAAAATATGTCAAGGCTAAAACTGAAATTGTTAGGATTTTTATTATAAAGTTGTCAGGACTCAAACTGCAAACTCCTAGAAATCTGTTATGATTTATGCATTTAGAAATTCTGCTTACTCAGGTTTATATATGATAATATAACCTTCAACAGCTGTAGAATTATTGGATTAGTTGCACATTTTGTTAATAATGATCCTTTTTATTGGCATGGATACTGTGTTAAAAATGAACAGACATTGTGCTTAAATTTTTTAGAAAAATTTCCAGGAATTTTGGTTTATGTTAATTAAATTAAATCTTGGTGTGCACGATGAATTTTTCAAGACCAATTTATTACTTTTTACAATAAACAGTTTATTGTAAATTGTAAAACTGATTTTGCTTCTAAAGATGGTGGAAAAGTGTATTGAATGGTTGAAGCATTTACAATTAGTTGAGTTGAGCAGATGTGGAAATCACCAAATGGCAAAATGGAGACAGGTTATTTTACTATTCTCTTTTGTCATTTTTTAAAGTTAGGTAAAAATATCCTTTGGCATTTCACACAACAGCAGAGAAGAGTGTATCAATAATCAATAAGTAGCAGCAATGGAAAATATGCACTAAAGAGACATTTTCAAATAATGTTTTAGATACAATATTTATGTTCAGTTTTGGAGTTTCCAAAATGTCTCATTCATTAATTATTTTTAAATTTCTTGCTATAATAATTAGTATAAAACCAACATGATGTATATTAATGATTGTATGATATGGTCAAATTAACGAGCCATGTTGCAGCCTGATTAGAATCTCGCCGTATTGTTTGTTAAAATTATTAAAATAAAAATCAATGTATAAGTGAGGAATTGTTTTTGACTGAGATTGATTTTTGATTGTTTTTGACCTTGCTACTGTTATTTTTAAATTGATAGCTTTTTCATTCTGTTCATCAATAAAGTATTAGTAATAGATTTATGTTTTTGGTTGTATATATATTGTAAAATAGGATCTAGAATATATTAAGACTAGTAATAAATAGTTTAAGAATGGTAAATTGCTCTCTTCCATAATTTACTGTTTATGAACTGGATTATATAAATATAAACAAACAAGAACCCCTAATGCAAAATGTAAATCGAATATTAACATGTTTAAGGTACACAAATCTGCTCTGTGTAGGCAGCAGGTTGTACAGGTTCATTTTACTAGACAAAATAAGTAAGCAAATTTTTATAGCATTGCGCATTACATTTTGCATGGAATAGTTGTCTGAATTCCTTTTCGTCCATTCGTATTTATTGCCTGCCAAGACATATAAGTATATTGCAAAATTTTATGTCATTATGACCATTGTAGTATTGATTAAATGTGATAGACAATAGGTATGTAAATATACATTTTAGATTAGTCACTTAAGTATACCAACATCTGTCTGCAACTGTTGTGCGGTATCAACTTGTGCATCAGTAGTCGTAGATGATGCATTGCACCAGAATCCGAAAGTTGGTACAACACATATTCGGTGTTGTCTTTAACAATTAAAAATGTAATTTAATATATAATATGTAACTTGATTGAGCCAAATGTTAAAATAATAATTTAGATTTTCTATGTAATTACAGGTGTCTGAAGAAGAACTGGGTGTCGATGAAATGCTGTTGCAGTTTGTTCTCTGTTCTCCCGAAAAAGAAATGTCTCCCTAATTCTGGTTCTTTTCTATAAATTACAAATAACTATAATGTAATTCTCTATATTTTCATAAAATTATGTTACAAAACTATTGTGTACAGCTGGTTAAAATTGATTGTTAGAAAAGTTAAAAATATGACCATAATAAATACAGTTAAATTGAGAATGTGGTTTTATTTTGATAAAGAAGATTCTACATTTAAACTCTGGTTATATCTAGCAAACATTTACTTAAGTAAACATTTGTAATGTTATACACAATACAGAGAATATATCTTGACAAATTGGTTGAATTATGTAATTATTTAAAGCAAATATACCAAGTACCAAAAATATATGACACGATTAGTGTATTGCATATATGATAATGCAAATTATCATATCTATATCAAAATATGTGTGAAAATATTATGAGAGAAAAAAACAAAGGTATTTTCACTCCAAAGTACAGCATCATGGGAAGAAAATGAGCAGTATGAAGTGAGAAAAGGAAGGAATAGAAGAAAGAGTAAAATACAGTATAGTCCCACAGACTCAACTTAATGTGGATAGATAGAGAAGGCGAGGAGCTTTGTGGATTCCAGGGGGTTATTCACAACTCATAATACATTACTACAAATTCAAAATATTTTAATAAAAAATCTTTTAACACATTCAGAGCAAAAGAAAATCTACAGTACAATTACTGTACTATAAAACGTTGTCTGGAGATAAATTTTTATATTACATGTGTTACAAGATATATGTGCAAATTCATATATGTATTAACTATGTACTGTACCAATAATGACTATTTCTATTAGTAGTAAAATATTCTTTGTTAACATGTGGAGTTGATGCTAATATCAAGAGTCACAAGTGAAAAACAATAACTTATTTGATTGTAGTGTTGTTATAGAGGTAAAAATTAGATTACATTTTTTTTTTTTGAATGACATGACAAGTTTTATGGAAAGTTGAGTTTCCAGGACTCTACTGTAATGGAATGATAAAGTTCTGTTGGCATCCTTGGCAATGCTGCCTGAAGAGAGCATAATATTTCATCCCAAGAGACTTACACTTTCAGTTCTTATTAATAAATCTACAGTGTAATTGAATATTAGAATCCTGCAACAGTTGATGGAAAATTGATTGTGACAACATAAATACTAACAGAAATTGAAGTAGTTAAAAAGTTCTCCTCCCCAAGCATTGTAATCTAAATCAACACAATTGCATAAATCATTGACATATTGAGACATATTTTAATCAAAGAATTGGATCTGAATGAAGGAACTTGATTTGAGTCAGTTTTTTATATATATTTATTAGGAATGGAGCAAATAAGTATTGCTTCTGTCCAAAGGTATGTAATTGAAGTGCATACAGTGTTGGACAATTAAGTTTAGAAACTGATCAATTATCTCAGTTTTCACTTATCTAGCATCACTGCTGGTTGTGGGAACGTGTAAATATCTTTTGAAGGCTAAAAAGAAATTTAATTTGATTGCATTTACAGATTTAGTTTCTGTAAAGAAAAAAGAGGTCTCTCATTTGATGTGGCCAAAAAGCAGAGAACTGTTGTGCAATGGGTCAACATAAAATTTTGTGCCTGAATTGGTAAGACACCAACCTAGATGCTTTAGATTGTTTATGGAGATGGAACTCTTGCAGCCAATGTAATCTTACAGGAAAGGGGTTATCTGACGAGAGGATACAAATGGTGACGAAATGTATGGTGCACCGGTGATGAAAAGCAATCTGGAGAGCATCAAGTGTATCTGGAATCTTATGTCTGATTAGAAGATAACACATAAAAGATATTAATGTCAGTTGTGAAACTTGTTTAGCAAGTTGCTTTGAAATGCCCAAATATGCAAAGAATATTGCCAAGTTTGTGCCAGGATTGCTGATGTTGGAATGTTATTGACAAGTTGTAAGTGAGTGTCTTGACCATCTGAAAATAGACAACATTTTGGAACAAGTGATCATGGGAGATGAAAGCTAGTGTTATCAGTATGACAGATGGGGTGGCGAGTGGCATGTAGCCGCCCCCTGGAATGTAAAGCCATGGCTCTCCAAGGTGAAAATGACGATGATGATCATTTGTTTCTCTGATGTTTGTGTCACATAGTGAATCAGATGTTTTGTCTGGTGGTTCTGAAATACACTTGTGATGCAATTTGGAAAAAGTGGTCCAAGCTGTGGCGAAAGAAATCTTGGATCCTGCACCATGATAATATGCCATCACTTTCTGCTGTCAGTGAGGGAGTTCATGATTCCAAAACAAGTCCCAATAATGAAGCTTTCCCATATTTGTCAAACTTGGCTGCAGCTGACTTCTGGCCATTTTCCAAAATGAAATAGGACCTCAAGAGGCATCATTTTTCAAACACATCCAAGATCAGAAAAGCTTTTCGCAAAAAAGTTTGTGACGGCTCTCCACTGATGCCTTCCAGGAATGCTTCTGTGGTGTTGTGGAAATCTTGCTAGGCCAAGTGTATTCAACGGGAGACTACGTCAAAATATTCTAAAACACAAGTATTTTAGAATATTTTGATGTAGTCTCCTCAAATTAAGTTTTACTAGTCCAGTCTTAGAACTTAATTGTCCAACTTTGTGTACCTGTACTTTCCTATTAATTCGAAATTTATGAATATAAGAAAATATTTGTATTGAGTACATACAGCATCCAATGTCTGCACACAGAAATATTTAAATAGGAAGAAACTATACTTTTTTACTTCATTGTACTAAAATTCTTTTGTCAATTTAACAATTTAATTATATCCAAATTATTTGAAAAAAATTATTTTAACAGCACACTCAACAATACCAGTTTTGAGTGTACAAGATGTGTTAGGAATTAACAGTTTTTATGCTAAATTTTGCACTTGGTATAATGATTAAAATGCAATTCATAAAAATACAGTAAGACCCTGTTTAACACTGCCTCGATTAACACTGTTTTGATATAACGTAGTCTGCTCAAAATTTGCCTTGATTTGAATTATTGCGGCATTTGATTGATTTGTGTATAATATGATTATTTACAAACACAAACCAATCAACAAAAGGTGGTAATTCGTCATAGCTCTATACTTTTCTAAAATCTATGTTTGGTGCAATTTAGGAAAAAATATAACATCGTGGATGCCACAGGCAATATCGATTTGGCTTGGCAAGAATTAACTGATAAATGCACGAGTGAAGTGTGGAAGAAGTTATGGCCGAAGGTATCCAAGAATTCTCAATGAGAAGAGCCTATCGCTGTATTGTTAGGTTGACCAAATTGTCAACCTAATCAATACAGCAGGACTAGGAGATATAGATGAGTAGGATATTGATTAGTTACAGCATGTTTCTGGTGAGAGCCTTACCAATGACAACCTTCAAAAACTGGCAGAACAATAAATTTCTACATGAATACACGTAGAACTGGAAAACAGAGATTCTGAAAACGAAGAACCCAGAGAATTTCTCTACAGATTTCCTTACTAAAGGTTCGGTAATGATAACTGAAATCGTTGATCAAATTGTAGTGAATGATCCAGATTTTGAAAGGCGCGCAAAAGTAAAACGAGGCGTTTTAGATGCAATCTTCTGCTACCAACATTTGTTTAGGGAAAGAGAAAAAGTGACAAATGAAACTACACGACTTTATCGTAAAAACAGGAATTTCAGAAAAACCAGGACCTTTGTCACAAAAAACAAACTTTACATTTCTGTGTGCATATGTTTGTGTTATTTACCATATATTATTATGAAAATTAATATAAAAATAACTTAAAATTAAAGTAAAATTGTTTATTTTTGGTGGCATTGTTCCCCTTTTCTTATTTACTCTATATTAAAATGACCTCGTTTAATGCTGTTTTATTTAGCACTTTGTCGTCTAGGAATGCATCCCCCATGTTAAGCTGGGTCTTACTGTATTTGCTATATACACAATGTGACTCATAAATGCATAAAATGCTGAGTATTTGATATACCAGGAAGTTCATAAAAAACAAAGAATAAAGATAGTAGATGGGATAAATTTATTATGTAACACCATTTAAAGTCTTGATAAAACTAAATGGGTATAGAACCTAGTAAAACAGAGTACAGAGGAGGAGAAAACTAATTAAGAATTTATAAAAGACATTAGAAGAATTTTAAAATCACAGAACTGAACTTGGGGATAGCCATTGATTGGCTAGAATTTGTGAAAAGGATTAGTGAATGGAAAAAATTATATTTTGTGTTTCTTTATGACACTAGAGTTGAAAATAAAATGCTTCAAGTTGCTTTTCTGACTGTACTAGTTTTTGAGGCTCTTTCAATTTCTTTTTGTTAGTATGGCTTTTGTGGCAAAAGCCAATGGATTAAATATTAATGACAAACTTCCTTGGAGCAATGTTCACTAATTATCAAAATTTGTCAATGGAATGACCAGAGTTGTTTGTGACTTAAAAATGACAGAAAGAATTTTTCAAAAAACATGATGCCTACCAATAAAATAGTAAAACAAGGATTAGATGAGGATTATAAATCATTGTCAGAAAACCCCTTATTAAGATACATTTCAATTCTGCATTCACAAAAACCTTTTAATTTATATAGTTTTACTATCTTTTAGTTTAAAGAAATAAAATTTTATTTAATCACCTGTATAAAGCTGCTTAAACTTTGCTTGTCTTCATATCTAGACCCAAGATGAGAGAGTGGCATACCAATGTAATGTGATTTCACAGTTTACATTTTTATTAAAATTTAGAAAAAAATTATTTTTCATTTCATTACTTGTTTTTTTCTCTCTATACTAAATTATAAATACAAAAATTAGTTAAAGATTTATTTTATTGTTACTAATTGTTTAGTTTATTGGATCTATGCATTTCAAGTTGTTGCATCTGTGTTAGTTTATGGTCTTCCTAAAACAAAGAAAATTATAGTGCAGTTCTCTACAGTCTGAATTTAATTAGTATATACAGCTTATTTATATGACCTGTGTTTAATCATACTTTTATATTTTAAAGAGATTTGGTAGTATTATTCTATTTCCACAATAAGAGAGACTATTCTTTGTTGTTTGCAAATCATATTGTAAATCATACAAGCACTTGTTGCTATTATGCATAGTCCCATATAGATTGAGGCAGCAGCAGATCGAGAACTGATAAGGTGGTCTAAATATAAAAAATATTTGAATAAGCACTTTTTATTGATATGTACTGTACAAGATGATCACATTACGGATGGTTAGGTAAACCGTATTTGCCATTATAGATATTTTTAAAAACATCATTTTGAAGTTCAAACAATTTTTTTGTCACGAGGAGGATTTAAGCTCCTACAATCCCATAGATTTGGATAGAACTGTCTCACAATGTAAAATTGAGAGTAGTGTCTGGCACCGGTAACGTTTTAGTTGTCAGTGTCAGATAGCAATGTCTTCAATTCAAACATTGCCTTATATTTCACACCCAAGCACCTCAACTCTACGTTTACGCACACACTTTGAGCAATCTGATGACGAGACAGTATATGACCATATTATGTTAAGATTGAAAAAACCTGCCAAATTATAACAAAAACATTATTGCCAGAGTTCTTTAGAACATCGTATGTCCAAATACATTGATTTGTGGAATGCTAACATGCCAAATTATTATTGGACAATTCCAGATTATATATTATGAAACATTCTGGATTAATGAGCTCCTACAGTATATATATATGAGAGTATAAACGAAAAGTATATAGACAAAAACAAAAATTTTAACAATGTGCACCTGGAATTTATTTATCTCATTGCAATATTAATATACAGCCTTTGTTAAAATATTTTAAAACTCAAAAAAAGAAAATGTAGGACGAATCTACAAGGAACAACTATACAACTACGACTCCAAGTCCGACCGACTCAGTCTATCTCGCATATGCCCCCGACGGCTTCCATGGCCTGCTTCAGCCTCTCGGCTTCGTCTTTGGAGACGTCCGCCTTGACCACCCGGGGTAGTTCTTCCACAAATTTCTTTGCCTGGACCAAATTCATTCCCTCCATAAGATTTTTCACTTCTTTGATTAGTGCAATCTTCTTTTCCGGCTCGAACTTGAGCAGCTTGACGGCAAAGGAAGTCTTGCTTTCCTTGGTGGTTTCCTCATCATCTTCTTCAGCTGGCGACGGTGCGGCCGCGGCCGAAGCGGACCCAAAAGCCATCACGGGAGCATCCGGGATGTTCAGCGTCGTCTTCAGCAGGCTGTTCAGTTGGCTGACCTCCAGAAGGGTCAATTTCGATATTTCTTCCGTAATCCTCTTCAGCTTCTCGGGATATTGTTTTTCAGAGTCACTAGGAGACGGTGTAACTAGAGCTTCTGTGGCGCATGGCCTATTAACTGTCTTTATTCTGTAAATATCACTAAAATGCTTACTAGATCGGCGCATACACTTCCACGATATTCTTAATAGAGACATCTTTTGTTTAAAACTGGTTAAAGTTCTCTAAATAGCAATAATTCGTTAACGTTCGAACAATATCAGTTCGCCACACTACCTCCACGCTTCCTAAAGCGCCACCTACCTAATTTTTAATTCTTGATTATAATAATAAATATGTTAGAAAATTAATGACTATGATAATTCTCTACGCAAAACTTTTAAAAGAACATCCAAATAATTAATTAATTTAATAACTAAAATGAATAAAGTGTAATTTTTAAACACGATTAATCATTTATAAATTTTACGATGGCTATGAATTTTAGACATTTCGTCATAATTATACTTATTTAAAAAACTTTCAATAGATTAATATTACAATTTATTTAATTAGAATTTTTAATTAATTAATTTTAAAAGAATTTAATTAAAATATCGAAGAGTCACGTGTCAACAGGTTTAATCGTCCATTGTGGTGGAATGGTCTGCGGCGAGGAAGTAGGAATGAATTAATGTGAAAATGAGCGTTTTCGTTATTTATTGTTTAATCTTCGTGCTCTCTCTTTTTTCTTCGTGTCTATCGGATGATATTTTAGGCTGTGGAGGATTTGTCAAGTCCGACGTTCCTATAAGATACTCCAGAGTGGAAATTAAACTGTGAGTCTCCGTTAATGCTTATTTACGTCAACAGATGGCACTGAGTTAATAAGTTTCTTAACATGGAAGAATATTTCGAAATATACTTCGATACAAAATTATTATTATTTTTATAATTGAGCTCAAGTATAACATTTAATAACTCTAATACCGAATTATTATAATTCTAAAATGATTTATTGCGTAGATGCAGGTTACACTAAATATTAAATTAATTTGGTCAAGATAAAATACAATATTGTGAAATGTAGATTGTGTATTTGGGGGAAATGTTTCAATAATATGTATTCTTGATAAAATATGTACCCTAGACTCTCGGTTAACGGGCACCCGTGAGGATCGGTAGATATCGGATATGTGTAGTTTCTGGTTGCTCGAGAGTTACTATTAAAAATAGGCCAAACTAATACTATACTGTACTGTAAACTCTGTATTGACTTAAGAATGAAATCCAGTAATTAAAAGCAAATTAATTAAGCCAAGTGAAGACAAACTTAACATAATGTAACAGTTTTATTATAAAAATAGCTTTGTGAGTGTGGTGTGTAGATTTAATTAAATGGCAGTGTGAGATAAATGTGGTGTGTGAAGCGGGGGATTACGACACAGTGTGCAATGTTTAAACTTGGGTTTTGGCTACAAATTGATTTTATTTTAATTTTTATTTAAAGTATTTCTTTGAAATTTTTGCCAGTTGTTTCAGATTCAGTTAATGGAGAATCTACTGTATTATTTTAGATTATTATTTAGAATCTATTGTATTATTAGAGCTTAGAACATAAACATGAAATGATTAGTCTTTGGAATTACAACTTTTTGAAAGAATTTGGTGGTTTTCTCATTTCTTTGGCTGTGGCGTCATCTCGATTCGGAAAAGCCGTGGTCGAACGGCAGAGGCCGTCCGACCCGATGCTTGGAGGTTAAGATGCCGACCTATTGCTCTGGGAAACTCGTAATCGAATCTAGATGATCAAAAATCTCGTGAATTTTTTGGTGTGGCTTGTCTGTTATAGTGGGAAAGAGTCAAGATTCTTTTAATTAAAGGTAGCTTTATCAAATGAATTGGATGCAGGATACATAATGAGAAGGAGTTGTTCTAGAATTTGTGAAGCTCTAGGCAAAACTTACTTTTGAGGAAAATTAAAAGAGCACTTTATTTAGGTCTTTGATTTCAAATATACAAACAGATACTAAAACACACATTAAAGTAATAAAATTGTTCATGATAGTTTTAGTCAAAAGGGGTTGGGAAATTCAATAAATGTACAGAACTACCCATACAAAACTCCTCTGCTGCTTTTAGCAGTGCCAAATTCAACAATTACAGAGGAAAAGTCCAGTTCTGCAGCAACATCTCTTTCGATGGACAAGATTGGAAGTGAAAAAGTCTCTCTCGACATATTGTTGATTGGGAGGTACTTCTCCATCAGTTTTTTAACTTTGAAAATGATTGTTCTGTAGACACAGTTACGATTATATTTTCAATAATTACTAATTTAGTGATTTAAGTAATAAAATATAGATGATCAATACAAAACCTTCCTCACTTATTTCTAGCCGTTTATACATGAGTAATATACTTGTGTATAAACGGCTAGAAATAAGTGAGGAAGGTTTTGTATTGATCATCTTAAAATAGTTCTAGCTACAAATGCATAGAAGTATAAAATATACCACCAAATTTGCCAGTCTCCAGATGTTGCCTTTTTTGCCTTTACCTAGGAACACCATTGATTATAAGATTTATTAATATTTAAAAAATGTTTGTAATGCTTAAGAAATTATAAATATTCATAAAATAGTTTTTGCTAAAAATGGATAAGAACTTTGAAATGCCCAATTTTTATTGATTTGGAGATACGAGTTGCTCTCAATTAATGTGATTAATTAATTCCTTGACATACTGCATATATCAAAATTACTTTAATCAAATACGATATCTATGTTAAGTAAAGATGGCCGGTAAAGCTGCATTAATTAAAATTTCTGCTGCTTATTTGTTTGTTAATCAAATCCTGTGTTAAGCAAGAGATACCTGTCTTTATTAAGATTTTTAATTCTATTGGCTACAAAATATAATTATGTGCAATGTAAAATATATTTTATTAGAGATAAAATTCCATAACAAATGCAGAAAATATCCAAATATTTTCTAGCTATAACTGTCTTTGAGGATGTTCATTACAAGAACTTCATTGCTATGAAGATTAAATTGAACTACATAAAAATATTTTTATTGTGATAATAGTACATTGTATTATCAAGCTTGTCTTCCAATTCTTCTGCTGCTCCTTTCCTTCTACTGTTCTTTTTGAGTCTTTTACCATTCATCAAGGAGATGGTAGTACTCACTTTGGGAATCACTGTCTATATGATAAGTATTCATGAACCAATTCTGAGGTAAAGCTAAAGATATAACATAACTATAAATTGACCTTTTCATATTAATCTTGCAAGTAAATTAAACTTCACTCTGACATCGGGGATGAAATACTAAATATGGAACCTGTTACTGGTGTAATTTTGCGTGAAAAAATCTTTCTTTCACAAACGCTGACATCGTCGACACTACGCCCCACCTGGAACATCTAAAATGGCAGTAAGCTATATTCATCTGCAAGGCTAACCACCTGACCACACGTATAAATCGGAAGGATGAGATTAATCTTTCTATAGCGTGGCAGGCCCTCATAAACAATGATCTATAAATATCAACATCAGTGCACGAATGCGCATGACCATCTTAATGATCGTTTGTTATGCAAGTTTCATATTTTTTGTTTAAACATCTGCATTCTATTTTTAGATTAGTTTTTTATTTAAATATCTACGTTCCATTTTTCGAAGTGTTCTGTTGGAATTTTTTCTATACCTGAGGAAGAGCTATCTGGACAGCTCGAAAACGTTTGTGAAAGGAAGATTTTTTCACGCAAAATTACACCGGTAACAAGTTCCGTATTTAGTTAATCTTGCAATTTTAAAATTCTGAAAATTTTGCTGTATGCTGGTTGATTCAAAGATAGGGAGATTGTATAGTAAAATATAATTTTAACTCAACGCCTTTGTAATCCAAAAAATTATGGTAGACTGTCTCATGTTGGTAGACGTTTTTGCATTGTAATCTAACATACAGCAATCCAATTATATTGTGAAAATATAATTTATTTTTCTGGATTTCTTTAAATCACAGCTCCAGGTTAAACCAAATAAGAATTTTTTGTTGGCTCTGACTGTTTGATTTGGGGATATTAATCAGTTTGATTATAGGAGTAAATGTAAATTAATATATATCTGGAAGTAAAGATTAGGCCAGAGGTCTGGGTAGCATAACGTGATTAAAGCTTAACTAGCAATGCATCAATTCAGTATGTTGTTTGCAACATACTGAATTGTATGAGTTTTGTTCTGGATTAATCTTTTCTTCTGGAATTTTTTAAACTATTTACTTAAATTTGAAATTAATTTTTAATAATTAATATTCATATGAGATGGAAATGCAATTATCTATTAATAGATAATTTTGACTAAAACAATAACACAGTACAGTTTGTTCTTATACTTTTTGTTTGTGTAGATGTTTACATAATTATTAAATCTGGCTATTATAACCAATAGACTAATCACACCTATACTGGCTGCCTATATAAATACAGATTATCTATTGAACTTTTGACCAGATGATGATCAATTGTAAAAGCTGAAATGCGTACTGGAATTTAAAATAGTTAATAGATTTTTGTGCTGTGTGATTACTCTGAATCTATTAGTTATTATAGTTAAATTTAATAATTATATGAACAAAAGTTTGTTCATGTAATTACAGTTTGCAAACAGTACAGTATTTACAGTTTTAATCCTTCTTAGCATCTACAGTTGGAAAGTTGTAATTCTCTTGCTGCTCTTGATCTGCATGCATCTTAAGATCAAAAATACACATGAAAAAGTATTTCCTCTATGAAAACTTTCCACAAATCAATAGCATTGATAGCAATCTGCACAAAAAGATAATTATCATGTATTATGGTGTAAAACTAAGATAAAAGGAATCATCACAATTTTGAATTGAAAGTGCATTATTTTTCATGAATACACTTATTTATGAAATTAATACATTAAATTAAATAATCTTAGGATCCTGTTATGATTTTTATAAACTTTATTGAACATGGAGACAGATATAAGCCAGAAGGACTTTGTTCAGTGTTATAATCCTGAAATTTGCCTTGGAAATTTAATATTAATACACAATTCTGTATTCTGTCAAACAGCAAAAAAGTGACTGTTATTGTAAAAAAGAATATTAGGGTCTTCTACTGGTTTGGAAAAACTTGCCAGATTTCAACCACATTGAAAATTTATTGGATCTTATGAAGAGAGAAATTTCTTGTGAAACATTACCAATAAGAGTCAATTGATTGAATGCTTAATTGTAGTTTAGCATTAGAATGAGAATATTAAAAATAACTGTTTAAAATGTATTCAATGCATGCCAAAAAGAATAGGGGCAATAATAGATGCAATAGGTAGAATTACAAAATATTACATTTTTCTGTTTTTCACATAAAACAAACAAAAATATTGATTAAAACGTTAGAAAAACTTGTATTACTTTTATTTAAAAAAAAAATCTATATTTTTATGAATTATCCCTAATAATTTGATCACCCATTATAAATTAATTGATGATAATACCATTATCATCAATTAATCAATCAATCAAGGGTCATTCAAATAAAAGTGAAACCTTTGGGTTTTTCTGTAATAGTTTATTGATTGATGTGAACATACAGGAAGTAATAGTGATATGTGGGTTACATATCTGCTACATATAATTGACTACTCTGTCAGTTCAACCGAGTGTCCCAGCACATCACTAGATTTTGGATACTCTGAGTGAAGAATGTCTGTGGTTCACTGAGGAATCTGTCTTCAGTGGTGTCTCAGACTTTGGCATTGTTAGTGAACTGGCAGCCGTTGAAAGCTTTTTGGTGACCCTAAGTTGTGACCGTTTCAGGGCTACAGGTCGGGGCTTCGGGAGGATGGACTAGGACGGGTGGCAACCTATGGCATGCATGCTTACAGTGGCACTTAAGGAGAAATCATCTGGCACACAAAAATTTTGATTTATCATCTGTCTTTTTCAATCATTCTTTTTGTATATCATCTGATTACCCTTTTTTCAATGAAGTTTTTTACATTTATACTAATTAAAGCATATTCATTTAATGTATTTAAATATCATTATTTGAAGTCTAAAACTTTGGCATGCATAAACATTAAATACATGATAACACAGTACAGTTTGTTCTTATATGTTTGTCCATGTAGATGTTTACATTATTAAAGCTAAGTATGCATACTATATGGCATGTGAGTTCGAAAAGGTTTGCCACTCCTGGTTTTGGACCTTCCAGATGAGGCACTGTAGCAAATCTTGGTACACTGTTGCCACATGCAGGAAATCATTTTTGTGCAACAGAATAACGCCATTTGACAACACACAGGTTTACTTACTTTTGGTGGCTACTTTGAGTTTGTACAACATAGTGTGCTTGTGGTTGGATGAATCCACATTATGACCGTACATAGTTAACTTGCTTCAGCATGTGCAAACAGCACACTAACACTTTCTGATGATAACAACTTGTTTCCTGACATACAATGCCATCTAATGATGCAATTGCAAAGCCTTCTTCTGTATTAAAACAATGGCACTAATACAAGAGTCTTTATTTGGGCAACTCATATGTGCAAGAAGACAAGATAATGCTTTGTTAAGATCAAGATCAATAATAATGGTGCTGGTGACAATGCATTGCTACGGAATTTACATTTGAAATGAGTGAATCTGAAGCATAAAGAATATTTATACAGGGTGATGTTTAATTCATGCAAAACTTTAATAACTTTTTAACTATATGAGATAAAAAGAAAATTCAAAAAGCATATTATACAGAATTTATTACCATTTAATGAATTAGGTTTTCAAAATGCACCTTTAGTGCAAAATCAGTTAAAAACTATTGCTGTGAGCAAAAACCTTTGCTCACAGCAATAGTTTTTAACTGATTTTTTAAACATTCAATAATAGTAATAAAGGTATTTCTTGTAATCACCATTATTCAGTTTTTTTATTGTGTCTATCAAACCTTCAATAGTTGTAGGAGCATTGTGATATACTTTATTTTTAAGATGGCACCATAAAAAGAAATCGCCTGGGTTTAAGTTGGGGTTATAAGACAGTACGCCAAGCCGCCACCAGCATATTTTTCATAGTCTAATCCAATTACATGCTTCTCAAACAGGCTGTAAAGGCTTTTGAACAATTGCTTTGTGCAATGGGGCCTTGCAGCATCATGCATAAACCAAGCATGCCAATGTTTATGCCCAACAAGCATTTTGGAATAAAACTTTAAAACAAAATATGTACTCTGTAACCAATGTCAGGCATGAAAACTCCAAACAAAGATTGGCAAATGCTTTCGATGCCCCTCCTGGGCTCTTCTTCAGGCCAAATTTACTGTACTGGATTCTTAAATCAAATGCTTTTAAATAAGAACGTGCTCCATTTCCAGAAATTCAAATAAGGAAGGCAATCATGTGCTGTTTCAAAATATAATTTTTGATAATTTATATTAGTGGAGATATGATGTGCACATCTTATAATAATCTCGTGTATCATACAATCACGTTTGTTTCTAAATATAATTTTTATAATTTTTGCAGTGGAGATATGATGTGTGCATCTTATAATAATCCCGTGTATCGTATAATAAGTTATGATTTATCATCCAATAAATACTGCCACGCTGCTGAGAGATTCATTTCTTCTTTAAAATTGATGCAGGTTAATTTGTGATCTTCTTTGTAAATCTCCATCGCTTCCAAAGTTCTTAGATGTTCCTGATGACGAGTGGTGTGGATAACCCATGCCTCATTAAAAATCGGGGGTTATGTCCGAGTTTGTCGCATATGTAGACAATGCTGTCGTATATTTGTTGTGGGTGATATCTGCTTTATGTTCTTTTATCCTAGTGGCTAATGGATGTTTAGTTGATCCTATGTAAATTAGTTGCCTCTGCCATCTGTCGTCTATTAAGGGGATGGTATATATTCCTGGTAGTCTGTTCGGGTTATGGGTGTCTTTTCCATTTCTTAATAAATTATGTATGGAAGGGTTACTTCTGTATGTAATTCTAATTCCTTTTTTCTTTGCAATCGTATTATATATCGCTTTCATTTGTGGGTTGTACGTTATCGGGACCCTTTCCATATGTTCTTCTTTATCAACTGTTCCTGATGCCTTTTCTTCATCTGTTTTACTGTTTATATGAAGGTGCTGATATAAAAATTATAATAATGGCATGTGATTGCCTTCCTTATTTGAACTTCTGGAAAAGGAGCATGTTCTTGTTTAAAAGCATTTGATTTAATAATCCAGTACAGTAAATTTGGCCTGAAGAAGAGCCCAGGAGGGGCATTGAAAGCGTTTGCCAATCTTTGTTTGGAGTTTTAATGCCAGATATTGGTTACAGAGTACATATTTTGTTTTATATGACCCGGTGTGGGAGAAATCTTTGGTTAAAACTTCTTTTCCAATAATTTGTCATATACAGCAGAAATAATGTTCTTTTGGAAGAAGAATGATCCAATAACTCTGCTACCACTGATAGCATGCCATTAATATATTGATAGTGTACCAATTGGAGAATTAGAATTTTGATAATACAGTAGAGTCCTGAAAACTCAGCACTCGGTAATCCGGCAGTCCAGATAACTTGGCACAAGCTGTTATCCTCCCTTCTTTCTGCAAACGATGATGGTCAAGGTCTTATCCAGAACTTAAAGAAAATTACCTATTGGATATTGTTGGCTGGGTGGTGGATGCCTGGAACAAGTTAGAGTCATTAACACTAGTTTGTTCCTAGTGTAAACTCCTTGATCACAAGGGAAATGAGTTCATTGAACATGATGATGCAGAAAATGTAAACTTACTCGACCTCCTGAAAAGAGTTCCTGGATGTGCAGAAGCTGATGAAAATGACGTTGAACAGTGGTTCCAGAACAATACTGAGCAAGACATTATGTCTGATGCAGAAATTATTGCTGCTGTCACAGTTAATGAAAAAATGCTGGAAAATGATGAAAACGTTGACATTGAGGACTCCACCGTACAAGCTCCTAAAATATTACATAGTGAGGGACTAAAGGCTGTTGAACCCACCCTTCAGCATTTTGAACAAGGTGCGTCGGTAATGGACTTTTATTAGAACACTTATGACTTTTATTACATCAGGTAATGGACTTACTGTTCCTTCGTCGTCTTCATGATGAAGCAGCAAAGCGCAGAGTGCAATGCGGAAGACAACAGGACATTACGCATTTCTTTAAAAAAAGTAGCCAGTTTTTGCAAAGTCGGCTAGTTAATTTTCATTATAGACAGCTTTATGTCTCATAAAGTATTTTTCTGAGATCTGTCTTATCAGGTAAATTACTGTACACTGTGCATTCATTAATTTTCATTTTCATATAGTAAAGGCTCTGTGCCTTCATCAAGTATATACTTTTCTTTTATTTAAGGGTATTTGGGCAGTTTATTCTCTGTTGTATTCTCAAGTAAACAATACATACAAGTACACTACAGTATTTTCTGAGGATACGCTCGTACTTATTCTTTTTTAACCCCATTCCCGATAACCTGGCATTTTCACAAACTCGGCCACCCTTCAGTCCACATTAGGCTGAGTTTTCGGGACTATACTGTAATTCTTTACAAAAACACACATTGTTCTAAAGTGAGCGCCACCATTTTGAAAATGACTGTTAAAATTAATCAATTATTGACATCAAAAATGTAAACATTGTACTATATAGTACTTTTTGAATTTTATTTCTGTCTCATTGAGTTGAAAAGTTATTAAAGAGTAAATTTTTTCATGAATTAAAAATTACCCTGTATATTGAATGTGTTTTCTTTTGTTAATTATATTTTTATGATTAGAGTGCTTAATTGAATGTTGTAAGGATGTGTATTGGTTATATTGTAAAAGGAAATAAATTTTACATATAGAAACATAGTGAAAGTGTATATAATTAGATGTTTATATGGTTAGATGACAATGTAAATTTAATTAAAATTATGTTTTTAACAGTTACACTAAACAAGGAAGCTTAAAATATCAAACAGACTGTGCACCAAATAATGGATATTACCTCATACCTCTTTATGACAAAGGAGATTACGTTCTAAAAGTGGAACCTCCCGCGGGATGGAGTTTTGAACCGAGTGGCGTGTCTCTGCGTGTTGATGGTAGCAGCGATCCCTGTAGCCTCGGCCAAGATATAAATTTTGTATTTCAAGGTTTTTCATTATCTGGAAAGGTTAGTTTTCATTTTATAAATTTCCTTTTAACTTTCATCAAAGAATATTAAAAATTCTGCATAGTAATAACTGTAAATGATGTCTAATAGCTACTCATTTAAGAGATTCACAAGTTTTTGTTTTTAATAGGTTGTGAGCAAAGGAACAGCAGATGGTCCTTCTGGAATACATTTAGCACTACGGAAACCTAAAGGAGAGATGTTACAAGAAACTCTAACCGAAGTGAATGGGAAATACACATTTTTGAATGTCATGCCTGGAAATTATTTAATTGAAGCTAATCACCCCACTTGGAGCCTGGAGAAATCCCAGATATCTGTGACTGTGACAGACGATAGTGTGGTCATAGATAAAAACATAGAAGTGGCCGGCTACGACGTGACCGGACAGGTCATCAGCGAGGGTGAACCCATCAAGGGGGTGCACTTCCTACTCTTTACGTCTGTCAACCAACCTTTGACACAGGAGATAAAAGGCTGTAAGAAAGAGCCAATCAAAAGCTTTGCCCGGAGACTGCATCTAAAATTCCTCTGCTACGTGTCTTCAGATGACGACGGAAGATTTACTTTTCCGTCTCTGCCATCTGGAAACTACAAACTAATTCCTTTCTACAAAGGAGAATACATAGAATTTGACGTCCATCCTTCAGAAATAGACTTTTCGGTCGAACAGGGAAGTGTAATTTTTGATGAGAATTTTCAAGTAAGTAATATTTTGAAATTTATTTACAATGAATTATTAACCACAGATTAAAACACATCCAATTTGACATATATTAGCATCTGTTTAGAGTGACATTTTCCAACCTGTAGTTTGCAGACCACCTGCGAATCCACAAAGGTGGTACTGGAAGTCCATGAATTAAATTAAAAATTTCAAGAAGCTGCAGGGTAAAATGTATAATTACTCATGATAAGGCTGATATAAAGTTAAAAAATTTTAATGCAATTTTGAAATCAGTGGAAATGGTCTAACTTTTTTAATGCTTTTTAAACTATTGGCCTTAAATGTAATTATACTCTTATTTCAGATCATTTTTTTCAAAATATTTTCAGAATTGCTCACCTTTTAAGAAAAGAAAACCTCTCTCCAAACCTTACAGCTTTAATTTCAGAAAATAATGCTTGCCATCACAAAATTACAATTGATGTATATTTGTTTGACATAATATTGCACAACCCCTACAATATATAAAATTAATTAATTTTCTCTCCTGCATGTTTCAGAAACTACTCTGACAAAATAGCCACATGATGGTGCACAGTGCAATCGATGTTGCCAATTTAGTACTTTTTACATTAGATTTAGTGCTGTTTTATGGTATTGGAGCAAAAAGAACATTGACAGTGGAGGCATTAAATCGGTACCTTTCAAACTAATTTAAAGCAAATTTAGCACTTTGTAAAATTTGACCATTTTAATTTTTTGAAAAATGCTGGCAACATAGAAATAACACAATGCCACTGGCAGTTCTGTATTATTAAATAATTCAGTATGACAATATTGGTTACATTCTGTTTATCACAAGTTGCAAAAATCATTGGCTGTGAGAAAAATATTTTGGAATATGCATCAAGAACAGACTTTATATTATCTATTAATGGAATGTTTTTTGTCAAAACTTATTATTATTTAATTTGTTAAATGTTTGTCTACGAGGACTAAGCTTATTTATAGGATGTATTGCACTGGTGTTTTGGTTTTTTGCAACCAAGGAAAAAACTTATTCAGAGGAACAAACAATCTTTGGTATAATACAAGGTGAAAATAAAAATTGATTGTTCCTCTGAATAAGTTTTTTCCTCGGTTGCAAAAAAACCGAAACACCAGTGCTGTAAAGTACTATTTGATTTTTATACGACATGGAACTATGTGCCAGTAAGGTTTTTGGGAATATCGCCGAACTTTATGACTGTTAACCTAATAGGTACTTTATGCGGGTTCATGGTTAGTATGCCAGGCCTGGGCTTACATGTGCACTGGAAATAACTATGTACAAGGTCAGTAAGACACTCAAATATTTAATATTAACTCAATTATTCACTATGTACAAATTAGTAAAGAATCAAAACAATTTATTCAATGAAAAGAAACAATCAACAAAACCTGACAAATATAATACAATTTACTTACTAACTTAGAACTATTCCCCCTTGGAACTCGACAATATCAATCAACTAACTATATACAACGAATCTTAGAAACTACAGTCCTGTCTGTCACCTCGATACTAGAAACCTTTTCCTTTTATCCAACTTCCTTTGAATTACTCCTCTCGCTATACTCAAAACTTGCTTCCAACCTCACTCTGGAACTAACCTCGATCGCTCTCTGGAATTTGCCTTGATCGCTTTCTGTCTGGAGCTCACCTCGCTCTATCCCTGTCTGGGGCTCACTTTGCTTGTCTTCTCAGGTTGTGCTTGTTTTATAGTCTGAGATGATGCCACAGTTATGTCTGGATTCACTCCCCTCATTTACATACTTAACTTCTAACAATAAATTTGCATGTCTTTTCCTGGACAGTCTAGTTTCCAACATTTCTTGCTAAAAATCCTTTTACATTATTCTTTTTTATTACATATTCAGGATGTTTATTTTATCAAGGTTTAGCGAGTTCTCTATTTTGTGCGTGTGGGGTGTTCCCCCTTCTTTCTGTGGAACTTCTTTCAAACCTCTGCCTGGGAGTGCGAGGGTGTGTTAGTTTCCCTATGGTGCTTCATCTAATCGGTGAATTGGTTTTTCCTTCGTCTCTTTTTGTTTCTGTTTCATTACTAAGGTGAGTGGTGAGGAAACCTTTGTCCTGACTAAACATAAACCCCAAACAAAATAGAATAAAAAGCAAAATAAAAATTAAATAATAATACAGCTCGGACTCAGTTCCTTACACTGCAATATGTCCTATTAATAAGCTTAGTCCTCGTAGACAAACATTTAACAAATTGTAGAAAATAAGGACATAGAGGCATCTGAATTAATAGTTATTATTATTTTTTCAAATTTAAACATATTAAAAAAATTGGTTACTTACCAGTGAGTAAGGTAATATATTTAATGTATCATATCCATGCATTCATATAACGATAAAAGAAATAAATTTTATGGATAATATTTAACACACTTATTTTCTCAAATTGTTAGATATACAGGGTGTATCAGAATGACATTTCAAAAATTTGAGGGATTGTACAGGATGAAATTTTGAACGTTTTGATATAAGGAACCTATAGCTGGAAATTTGAACTAAAGTGTCTACAGTGGTAGAAAGTGCTTGACTGCCCTTCATTTTGGTAGCTACCCTTCCATTCATTGCCGTCATGTTATTACTGCAGATGGAAGATTGTAAACACACAACTACAGTGGTCTAACTGAGCCTATGTACAGGACGTTGTATACTTAGTGCTTGTTGTCCTTTAGGTCACTATCAGAGGGAAGCGTGGCATACAGAGAGTCGGACAAAACATGGTTTGTCGTTGCACATTATGTAACAAAGTTGTGGTCGTCACATTGAACATTTACTCTAAAGTAGTGCAGCCATTGATTTGATGTACAGTTTGATTGTTCTCTACTGTTTGTCAATAAAACTTGTCATAAATACTGTATTCTGCTGTTTCATTCAGCATACCGACTGCATAGAAAGTGAAAAGTGCTGTAGACACTTTAGTTCAAATTTCCGGCTATAGGTTCCTTATATCAAAATGTTCAAAATTTCATCTTCTACAATCCCCTAAATTTTTAAAATGTCATTCTGATACACCCTGTATTTGTTCAAGGTTTCTTGACAATCTGGCAGTCATAGTACAATAGGTCCTGAGCCTTAAACTTTTCCAGTATTAAATTGGTCTTTGATAAGATTGTATTACATGGAACAAACATTTGTTTATATATGGTGACATCCAAATATTATTAAGTGACTAGTACCAGTACACGGAGCTTGTTTTCCTGACTCCTGAACTATAATACTCAATATACAATTTAGTATTAAAGTTCAGTCATCAGTTAGCTACAAGTTAACTACATCAGTGACAAGAATTTTCATGTTTATTATATATCTGATCATATGATCCCAATACTGATGGATCAGTTAAAAACCGAAAGCACATTAAAATAAAAAAATAGCGATAACAGAGATGAAGGTGCAACACATTTAAAGAGTAAAATACTGACTCAACAGTCAAAATGCAAAATTTATAAATATTGTGATGAATACATATCCTTTAGATTTATGTGCAGAAACTATGTGAACAGAGGCTACAGTATGTTGTCTGTTACAAAATGTTATCTAATGAAAGTATGAGGCCAGCCAAACTTTGCCAGCATTTAGAAACAAAATATAAAGAACATGTCAACAAACCTGTTGAATATTTTCAAAGACAATGGCAAGAACTGCATTTGAAACAAAATTCAATAGAAAAAAATAGCAATTGGTTCTGATGGTAAAAATGCTGCATTAGTTTCTTATGATGTATCTCTTTTAATAGCAAAGAGCAGAAAACCTTGCATGATAACAGAGGAACTAATTCTGGCTGTTGCTGAAGCAACTGCTTGTAGAATGAATGGAGATAAAATAACAAGGAATTATAATATGATTTTATTGTCAAACACCACTGTGAAGTGACAAATAGAAGTTATGTCTGATAATATTAAAAATCAACTAATGAAAAGAGTGTTCAAAGTCGATTATTTTTTGCAATTAGATGGAATATTTTTAACAGTGCTGATTTTTTGTATGTTCATTTGATATTAATTTGATGTTACATCCAGTGAAGATTTTCTGTTGTTTATAAAAACTCTTCCTTTACATTCTCACACTTTTAGTTCTTTGTGAGGATATAGGTAGTACCCATAAACAACTATTGGAAGAAAACCAATGCAAATCATCTTGAATACATTGGCTTTTTTGTACTAAAGTACAGTGGAACCTCGGTATACGACCTTAATCCGTTCCCGATGTTTGGACTTATACCGAATAGGACATATACCGAACCAACCTTTCCCATAAGAAGTAATGTAAAAATGATTAAGCCGTTCTCATGAAAAAAATGGCTGGCTTTAAACACCTCTCTTTCCTGCTTGATTTTTCACGAGATTAGCATGTATCTTTTTAGCTTTCTTGCAAATAATTGCTTCCGATATGCTGTCTCTAGCACGCTGTTTTTCAGTTATCCAAAGCAAAAGCAATTTTTCAACATGATCTAATGTCTTCGATCTCTGTTTAGAAATTGATTTAACCCCTTTCGCAACGTTAGCAGATTTAATAATGCTTTTATTTTTCACGATTGTCGATATTGTCGTTCTCAAAATATGGTATGCAGCAGTTAAATCTCGAACACGCTACCACCTTCATAGTTCTCAACAATCTCTTTTTTCAGTTCCATTGTGATTCTTTCTAGTCATTTTTTTAGTTTTCTGTTGCTTTTCATTTGCCTTTTTGCAATTCGTGATTAATAAAAATAATAAAATTTTACTTACAAATTAAAATCAGAAGAAATTTAACAAAGTTATAAACTGTGGCACCGTGAACATCTAGTCTGGTCTAGTACACTGATAGTGCTACTTGTTCATTCGCGTATAATTGAATTATATCGTATACCGAGCAAAATTTATTTCGTTCAAACAGGACGTATTCCGAATTGGACATATTCTAAAGCAGACGTATACCGAGGTACCACTGTACTTACCTGCATATTTGAGTTATGTAATGAAATATAATTGTTTTTTCATGATAAATCATTTTGTGGGAGTGAGTGGTTCAATAAGTTTTCCTGGCTAGTTATGGTGGTATATATCAGACATTTCTACATATTTGTAAGACCTAAATTTGAGCCTGTTTGAAGTAGATCTGTAGCTATTTTTAAAGTTGAAGATAAAATGGAAGGCACAATCATGAAATTAGACTTGTGATCTAAACATATGCAAAATGGTGTGTCTGAATTCTTTTCAATACACTGACTTTCCTGCAGCACCCTCTGAAGAAATTAGAAACTTTTTCAAACCTTGTAAATGTTGTGTGAATAACTGTTGTAAGGATTATTTTTCTCTTCCTGATATATTTGTATCACCCAGAATAACAAGTGGTCAAATCATTTTACCTAGATGTAAAGAATTGAAAGATTTAACTGGGAGTGAGGAAAATAGTCTTGTCAAACTTTTGTATGACCTTACTAAGGTCACGTTTCATTCAGTACTTATCAGATTTTTGGTTATGTGTATAAAATGAGTACCTAAAACTGGCATCCAAAGCACAGATATTTAATGCCATTCCCCATTACATATTTATGAGCAGACTGAGCAGACTTTCTTCAGCTATTTAAATAAAATCAAAATATAGAAACAAGATGAATATGGAACATGACCTACATTTAAAACTATCTGCCATTGAACCTGAAATTCAAAACATAGTATCAACAATGCAGCATCAACCATCTCATTAAACCAATTAGTTTTTTAATATTTTCATTTATTTCATTGTTTATTCAATTAAATATGTTTTTTGTTGACAGATGAAACTGGAAAAAATGAGTTTGTTGTTTAGTTAACAAAATTGGATCATCAAGTAGATCACTAGAGTAGATTGCATTTCCTTTCAAAAATTTGGGTTCTAAATGAAAGGGTCCTTTGTACTGAAAAGGTTAGGAACCACCAGTATAGAGTCAAAAAGATTCCTTACATATATGTCATAATAATTGTAATCAAAGCAATGCAAACTGAAATAAGTTTATTCATTCCAATTGAAACATGTTCCACTTGTCACCACAACTTATTCACTAAGTTTCAATATTAAACGTGAAAAAGTGTTCAATACTGAAACTTAATGTTTTTGTACAGTACTTAATGAAATATGTGCATTTTCTTTCACATTTTCCAGTTTTTCTACCATTCCAAACTCTTATCTTGTAAATTATTAGTATAAGAAGTTTCTGATAATGTATTTGCTATAATTGTTTAAGAGGTGGAGAGAATTTGTTGTCTCTGTATCAATAAGACATATTTACCTTAGAGAGGAGTCTTATTGATACGGATGCTTTTTCTTTGATAATGATAAAAACATAATACAGAAATTATAGTATGTAAGGAAGGCAGATTGCAGATATTTAACTTGTATTTTGAAACTTTTAGCAAAATTCGTGTAAGCGAATTTATCTACCATTAAATTTTTAATCTTGGAATTATGGGTGATTTAATGGCTTTACTTATTTATTTCTCAATAAGAAATTAATTCTGTGCATAAAACTTATGCAACTTTCTTGTTAGGTGTTGTACTTCCTCATTAAGTGATGTGCCGAGAATTGTGCTTTGAAAATGCATTGATCTGTAAAGTTATGCAAATTTTTACACACATTTGTGTTTCCCTACAGTAAGTGTCAATGGGTAGAAATATATTTGAAGCAGTTTTTAAACTAGCAGTTTTTCAAATGAGATACAATATTCTAGATCTAATGATAGATTGTTAATATACATGTATGTACTATAGAAACATAAGTAAGATAAATTTTTTCTTTTAAGGTACAAGGATTCAGTGTGAGTGGAAAGATTGTGGTGACTCCAAGTGGGAAAGGGATAAGTGGAGCCAAAATTTATTTAGATGGAAAAGAGCAGGCAACAAGTCAGGAAAATGGAATTTATCACCTAGAAAATATGAAAACGGGAATGTATAAACTGGAAGTGAAAGTTCCTTACGTTAACTTTGACCCGATTGTCGTGAAAATAACTCCAAACACACCCCAGTTACCCGAAGTGGTGGCTACAGAATTCAGTCTGTGTGGGGAAATTATGATTTCTCAGCTACCCAGAAAAATCGATACGGAAGTACCTCGGCGAGTTAGCATTTCTTGGGATAAAGAGGAGATTAGTATTTTGGCCGAGGAAGATGGGAAATTCTGTGCATTTGTCAAACCGGGAACTTATGTTATAAAACCCGTTGTTTCTTCGCAGGAAGAAGAATATGGACTTAAATTTTCTCCCCCGGAAAGAAGGGTGACCGTTCTCCAAGAACCTGTCCTGTCGATTAGATTTGTGCAATATTTAGGTGCAATAAAAGGAACTGTTAAATGTTTGCAAAAGTGCAGTAACATTCAGGTTTTAGTGACCTTCATAGATGGATTGTATCATAAATATATACCTGTGATTAATAACAAATTTGTGATAAATGATCTTTTTCCGGGTAAATACGAAATTTCGGCTTTAAAGGAAGAGTGGTGTTGGAAACGATCAAAGGTAGAAGTTACAATAGTGTCCGAAGACGTTTCGAATGTCATTTTGGAACAAATTGGTTATCACGTGACAATTAGTCCGTCCCATGGTACACGCATTAGAGTTGTTTATCCTTCGAAATCTGTTCACGAAATGAATGTCGAAAAAGGTATAAGTGTTCATTGTTTTCCGGAAGTTGGTGTGTACGAATTAACTCCTGTTGGATGTCATGTCTTCCAAGATAAAACGATTTCTTATGATACCGAAAATCCTTCTGTATTGCAACTGATTGCCACTAAGCATGTTTTGACTGGTATTGTATTATCTGAAGAAAATGTCTCTGATATCATTTTGACAGTCAACAAACACAGCAATGGAGATAAAGAAGCGGAAGTTTTAGCACTAGGACTGCCACAGGAGAAAAATGGAAAAGTGTTTACTTATAAATTTGCAGTTTGGGTTCAACCATATACCAACTTAGATGTGGAACCATCGTCTGGAAAGTTATTGTTTCGTCCACCAATGGCACAGATTCACGTTCTAGATGACTGTATGGAAGAAGCTGTCAGCTTCAAAGGCATCAGTGGACTTTTCATTAATGGTGATATAGTTCCTCCTTTGGAAGATGTAAAGATAGAAGTTAAAGACAGTTCGGATAAAGTTGTTGCAAATGTTCGATCTGACAAATTGGGCAAATTTTCCGTCGGTCCCCTCGACAGTGAACTTTCTTATGAAGTTTCTGCAGAAAAAGAGGGATATATATTAAAAAGATTAGATAAACTTGGACATTTTAAGGCATTCAAACTTGCCGAAGTAAATGTTTTTGTAGAAAACGAAAATAAAGAACCTTTGTCAGGTGTTTTGCTTTCTCTCAGCGGTGGTGTAGACTACAGAAAAAATAGTGTCACTCAACAAAATGGCCAGCTATCATTTTTAGAACTCAGTCCAGGACAATACTTTTTGCGGCCAATGCTGAAAGAATATCAATTTGTTCCGTCTGCCAAAATGATTGAAGTGACAGAAGGAGCTACGATAAAGATAAAAGTCAGGTAAAAATTTTGTTAGACACCAACCTAAGCTGAATGCTATTGGGCTAGAAATGGCTATATTTCTAAATAAATTATGCAAACAATTTGGCACTAGAGGGAGGTGTTAGGTGCCATCTCGTAATAACTTTATAATTTTTATTTAATTAATTTAAATAATTTAGAACTACTGGAAGAAAAAATTGGCCTGGAGCCGGGACGCGAACCCACAACTCCTACTTCCCATGCAGATGCTTTGTCGGTTATGCTACCTGGTCCAATCTCCTCTTCCAGTATATATAAATTTACATTATAACCATCGATAGTTATTACAATGCCAGTTGGGAATGCATCCAGTGCCCATGTCCTGTAAATATCTAAGGCAGTGGTTCTTAATTTTTTTATACTCACGGCCTACCAAATATTTCATAATTTTTTATGACCCCCATTTTTTTAATAATTTATACTTGTTAAATTATCTATAATAAATTGATTTTTTTATTATCGCTTTATTTTTTTATATAATATATGTAAAACATAACTTTATTATTTCATTTTCTATTTAAATAACATTCAAACTTCACAATTAAACATAAAAACTCATTAATTTTTAACAAAAAGTAAAATAAACATTTAAAAATTCATAGAAAAAACAAAAAATATTCAAAAATAATTTAATGAGATTTCTGCTGCTGAATATCCTCAACTAATTTGTTAATTCTTGGTTCAGTTGTTTGTAATACTATCCACCTGTGGGCATCTAATCGCAATCGATTGCATTTTGTTTTTGTTTTTATATCCACCATAGTTGAGAACCCTTTTTCACACAAATATGTACTAGTGAAAGGCAGCAAATTTTGCATTGCTGCTGAAAACAGGGGAAGGATATTCTGCATGAATTTGTATCCAAAATTCAGACAAACTTTTAGTTTAGAAAACAGATCTCAAATTACAATCATTTATTAATTCTAATAATGTATCTTCATCAGCTGATGATAAATTGGTATTTTTATAATTGTTTTATGGATCTTGAATCCATATTTTTGTAATGTGAACTTCATCATTAGGAAAATATTTATCAAATTTATCAATTAATTTTAAAAGATGACATTTAATTAAGGAATTTACATTTTGTTTCTCAAATTGAAATTTTGAATCAGAGGTTAATTGTGAATAGAATGAAAACATTTCTTATATATTTGAATATATTCTTTGGATTCATCTTTGTAATTTCATTTTCATAGCCTCAATTTTGTTATACATATTAAAAATATTAGATTGAGGTTCTTGCATAGATAGATTTAACTGATTTAGAATTGTAAAAATCTGCCAGATACGACAGTTTAGCAACCCAATTATTGTCATCAAAATAGCTTGATAGGCTGGATTTTTTATCTTTTAAAAAAAGTTCAACTTCCAGTCTCAATTCAAATAAATGAGTAAAGATTTTTCCTCGTGAGAGCCGTCTCATTTCTGTGTAAAATAGGAGAGAAGTATTATCTGTGCCAACTTCACAAAAAATTGAAAATAATCTTGAATTTAGTGCATTTCCCTTTATGAAATTTATAATTTTTACTGAAATCATAACTTCATTCAATTCTGTACTAATTTCCTTGGAAGCTAATTGTTCCTTATGAATTAAACAATGAACAGTTATTATATTTGCATGCACAATACATTTTATTCTTGATTTAACACACTTATAACAACTAGTCATAGAGGCAGCACCATCTGTGCAAATTTCAACACAGTTTTTCCAGAGTAAGCCATTAGAACTCAGAAATGAATTGATTTTGTTAAATATATTTTCACCTGTTGTATCTGTTTCTAAATCTATGCAAAAGAGAAATTCTTCAGATATATCCATTTTTATATAATCAATAAATCGCACGTATCCTAAGCAGATGATCCTGTTAGAAATATCTGTAGATTCATCTATTTGCAATGAAAACCAAAGAGAATTTTTAATATTGCTAGTTAACTGTTCCTGAAGATCATTAGCTATCAATATAGTCCTATTACAAATTGTATTGTTTGACATAGGTATTTCTTTAAATTTGTTTGACACAAATGGTTCAAATAGTTCTTTACAAATATTAAACATGGCAGGTTTTAATAATTCTCTGGCTATTGTAAATGGTTTTTTTGCTTTAGCAACGTGAAGAGCTACAATAAATGAAGCTTTTAATAATTCTTATTTTTAGTAGTTGTCACATTTATGAGTGTCTTTTGATTTTTTAATTCATCTTTTTTTCTTATAAAAAAAATCCTGCGTTTTATTTTTATATTGTTTGTGCTTAGAATTTAAATGCTTCAACAATTTATGTATTTGGTTTCATTGCTTCATTGGCAAGAACTACACTGCATGTGATGCATTGTGGTTTTGTAATTCCTTGAACTTCTATGCTTACAAACCCATATTTGATATAATCATGATCATATTTTCTAATTTTAATGTTACTTAATTTTATACCTTCAGTTTTAAGACTTGTGGTTTTTTTTCCGTTGCATTTTTCACTGTATCATCATTGGAACTTTCACTAGTATTTTCTTTTTGAAGATCCTGGTCTGCAATTACTTACATTAAAGAATTTTCTAATGTTCCTTTCTGTTTTTTGCCCATTTTTATTGGTTAATTATAAATAATTAAAACTAAACACACAACATAAGAAAGAAATGCACTATTATTCGATCCAAAGTCGATGCTAAAACTAAACTAAAACACCCACAACTTGTCGTAAAGATTTTGCATATCTTTTGCAAAAACTATTTAAATTTTCAAAGCCTATTCTAACCTAACCTAAGCCTAATATTTTTCCTAATTATTTTTAAAATTCCAAGCATTAATAGTTTCTTAGAATTACTTTGGAATAAAAGAAGTAAATACTGCAGTGTAAGTAACATATTTGCATTTATTTCTTTTGTACTAAAGAAATAAGAAGTAAATAAAAAAAACTAAATACGAAAACTTTATCTTTCTTATTTCACTTTTCAATACGATATTCGGTTAAACATCAATTTTCTTATTATTATATTCCAAAGGGAATTTTGCATAATTTGGCAGCCACTCAACAAACTTCTTATAGACCTCCAGGGGGCTGTGGTCCCCCTGTTAAGCAACAGCAACACTGTCCCAGGGTTTGCGATAGCTGGAAGTTCCTTAAGAGATGTTTACAGGATGTGGGTGCTGGATGCGTTTCCAACTGGCATTGTAATAACCATTGATGGTTATAATGTAAACTTATATATACTGGAAGAGAAGATTGGACTTGAGGTCTGGGTAGCGTAACTGGCAATGCATCTGCACAGTAAGCATGAGTTCTGGGTTTGAGTCCCACTCCGGGCTAATTTTTTTTCTTCCAGTAGTTCTAAATTATCATTTTCTAGCCTGATAGTATTCAGCTTTGGTTGGTATCTAGCTTTATAGTATATCAGGTTTAGCAACGTTGTTTGTTTAAAAATTTTGTTGTTACTATTTTGTTAAGGTGTTTTAATTCTAATTAAATTTGTTCAATTTCAGTGGAAAACGTGTGGCTTTTAGTTGCTATGGAATAGTGAATTCACTGACTGGAGAAGCGGAACCGGGTGTCGTCGTCGAAGCGGTGGGGGCAGAAAACAGCAGTTGCAGCCTGTACCAGGAAGAGGCAGTTAGCGAACAGGATGGTTCTTTCAGAATACGTGGCCTGCAACCCAAGTGTGAGTATACCGTCCGCCTGAAAATGGTTCCCGAAGTAAATCAGCACATCGAACGAGCCACGCCCAAAACTCAAGTCATAAAGGTAATTAAGTTTATTATATTTATTGTTTATATTATATATCTGCATCCTTTAAGCCACAGTATATTTGAAAGTAGTGCAAAAAAATTTGCATTCTACAATTAATTCAACTATGTTTGTCATGCAAAATAATTAGTCTGAATTACAGAATTATAAATCATTAATCCTTATTGTCCAGTATATTGTCAATAAATTAGTATAGAGTTTTGGGGCAATATATTCTATTCAAAGCAATGCAAATCTCAAATCTGCATGATGGCTATGATCTTTTGGTGATGTTTTAATATAGTATTTTGGACCCGGACACATGATTAAAAGCTGTCATATTAATGAAAAAAAAATTTTTAGATTGAGTCTTCCGACGTCACCGGAATCCGCCTGATTGTCTTTCGCCACTTTAATCAGATGGACGTTAGTGGAAATGTTGTGACCAATCAAGAATATTTACACACTTTAAAGGTAAATAGATAAAGCATAAAATTTAAAATAAAATTTAATAATGCTGTTTTATGTAGAGGATTAAACTAGAATAGATATAAAAGATTCTTTTACGTTATACATATTAAATATTTTTAGTAAAATTTTCAAAATAATAATTTTGAAATTGTTATTGGGAAAACAGTTCTACAAGTTGCCCAAAAGGAAATAAAACAAATTACATTTGGCTGATTGAATACAATTTTTTAAAATTAATTTAGTATTCAATTGTTATTTAAGCAACAGACAATAATATCTATATGAGCAACTTTTAATGCTCGTATGTATATTTAAGAATCTTGTTAAGTTTGTTCATAGAAGTGTCTCAGAAAAAATAGCAATTTAGGAAAAATACAATGTTATTGGGTTGTTCTGAAAGTAAGTTCGTTTTTTTTACCACTAGACGGTATTTTTTCCGTCATTTTCATTCTAAACCGTATTATCATTATATATTTTGACAGCTAGCATTTTATGGCTTATTTGTAAAAAATTTTGTTTGATTTCGTGCAATTGTTTATTTTTCGTGTCCCATCAAATATGGAAGACCGAAAGCAGCATCTTCGGCATATTTTGCTTTTTTATTACCAAAAAAATAAAAATGCCGTTCAAGCGAGAAAAAAATCGTGTCACATGTATGGTGGAGATGTGTTGACAGAATGACAGTGCCAAAACTGGTTTACAAAATTTTGTTCTCGCAATTTCAGTATTGAAGATGCACCATGTTATGGATGGCCAATTGAAGCCAATGAAAACAAAATAAAAGTAC
>NW_019385605.1:149111-157961 GCF_000671375.1 Centruroides sculpturatus
TAAATCGTAAATTTAAGGAAAATAAATTCTAGAGCCTTTTCTGTACCACATGCATCTCTCTCGTTCATTAAATTTAGTTGTAAATGACGCTGTCGAAGTAACGGTTAATTTTTTAACATTATACAAGAATTGTACACGTTTTTTTCTACATCCCCTTAAAGATGGGACATACAAAATCGTAATACCACTGGTTTAACATCGAAATCCATGAGTAATATAAAATCGGAGAGCAGAATAAATATATCAAATATTTTAATGGATTTTTTAAACTCCCATCAACTATATGGAACTATCGTAAAAACATACCAGTAAATTCTTATCGGTTGGGTTAAGTTATAAATCTACTTGTTATTCACGTAATCGGCCAAATATTTAGCGGGCGGGTGGCTAAAAGCCCAGAACCGGTCCCGGATAGAATTGGAAGCGTTATATGTGTAGCTTCAATCCAAGGTCGTAGGCTTCCACCAGCTAAACTGGGTGAGGTTGGTGCTCTGTAAAGCGCATGCGCAAATCTGGCGTTTTGGAACCTGACAATACAGAGATTCCACTCCGCCACTAATATTCGAATATGCAATAGCAATCTTATTTTTTTACATGTAGTATAGAAATTTGTAATAAGATACATGATGTGGTTATAATAAAATATTGTGCGATTATTTTCATATAATTAAAATTAATATGTATTTATTTTTTTATAAAATACAAGTGGGAGGATGTCAGAACAACAGTCATCCAAATGGCATCCGAACAAGAATGAGGTTAATAGGCTTGGGGATCTCTACAATTACAATGCTGTTAATTACTTCCGAAAAATCCTGAAGAGAGAAAAGCAATTGACATTGGACAGATTCTTTAATCTCCACAGACAGAAAAAACATGACCAATAAAAATGCAAGACTGTGTATATATGTATTTTTATCTTCTAAATATATAAAATTATTTGTCCTGACTGAGTGACCGATTCATCATTGCTCAGAGCAAACCGCTGAACCTAGAGGTGAAATTTTGTTCACAGTTAGGGTACATCATGAAAATGCACATTAAGAAGGGATTTTTTTGAAATTCCCCCAGGGGGAAGAGGAAAGGATTAAGGCTTAATTAATTAACCTGAAGAATGACTTCTACTGTACTATTTTAGATGCGATTTTTGTTTTCAACTACATTTAGTTTTCATTGAGTACTTAGGTGTATTAAATTGATAACATTTCAGACATTGTTATAAATATTTTTATATATTTCAATTTTTTAACTGTTCGAATCGTTTCAAATTCGAATTTGTTATTGCATATTGGTTCAATTATAGAACGNATTGTTATAAATATTTTTATATATTTCAATTTTTTAACTGTTCGAATCGTTTCAAATTCGAATTTGTTATTGCATATTGGTTCAATTATAGAACGATTGTAAACGTTCCAGAAAATTGATCAAATTGAAAACAGTTTGTTTGATTGTCAACAATTCTCATCATTCCCAGTGGTAGGGGTTATATAACAATTACTATGGTTGTTGAAATACTGAATATAAATGTGCTTTGCTTGCAAAATCTGCACGGGTGAAGTCGTGGGTAACAGCTAGTTATTACATATAAATAAACGTAGTAAGAAAGTATATATTTTTTATTTTTTGGAGCTTCCAAAACGATTCAGATAGTGAACAGTCTTGGAACAGATTATGTTCGTTAACCTTGTCATCACTGTATTTACTTAATATAAATTTATTGTTAGATAAATTATTTTCAATTATTTGAGGATTCCAATCTGCATAGGTTATAACAATATCATCTGCATACAATATATTACTTTTGGGAAAGGTTTCTATAATATCATTTATTTAAATATTTTAAAAAGCAGAGTAGATTCCTGTGGGACATCTTTGTTTGCTTGAAAAGGTTTATATATTGAATTATTTACCTTAACATAGTACATAGAATTTGATAAATAGGAGATTAGCCACTCCTATGGCATTCCACTTAATCCGACTTTAAACGATTTTTGTTTTAATATCTTGATATCTACTCTATGAAAAGCCTCAGTTAAATCGATAACCGTCAATAATATATTGACAGTCTCAATGAGTTAGAGCATCAATTGTAGAAGCCTCTCTTTTTAAGCTACAGTATACTGGTTATCAGATATATTTATTTTCAAATCCAAAAAATCTTTTATAAAAGGCCATTTCAATTATTTTAGTTATTCTTTGAATGATAGTAATCGGACAATAGCTATCCATATCCCAATTAGATCCTCTGTTTATAAATATTGGTATTGTAAGATTGTGTTTAAGCTTCTCCAGAAACATCTCACATTCAAAGAATTTATTAATTAAATAAGATAATGGTGATGCAATAATGTCTGCTATTTATCTTAAAATAAATATATTTAACTAATCAATGTCTAGAGTATTAGCTTTTGCACATAATATAATCAAAAATCTGTTTAGGAGAAGTTCCAATATGAAAGAATTACCATACTGCATGAAGAGGAATGTGAGAAAGAATTTGTTTTTAACATTGATGTGGCAAAACTCCTATCTATCTGTAGTAATCAGCAAAAATCTTATTTATTTTTTCTTCATTTTGAAAAAGTTTTCCATTATACTTAAACTGAATAATTTGTATATTGTTCTAACTATATCGATAGGCAGATGTTTAATCTTTTGCCAAAACCCTATCGAAGAATGTATATTAAAGAACTGTGTGTCGTAGTAATCTTCTTCTTTCCTAATTTTATTTCTAATATCCCTGGTCAGCCCTCTCTCTTCTGTTAGTATTCTTGCACGCTGATCTCCCGATATAAAACTTGTTTAATTGTTTAAAGAACTTCTGACTAATTAACTTTATTGTATCGCTCAAGATGGTTTTTGCCAAAAATGCCTTTCGTTTTATCTTATTTTTCTTATTTAATGTTGTAATGGAAAGATATTTATTAATAAAAATCTGCAAGATATCCTGAAAATAAACTGCCAATTGATCAATAGAAAGATCTGAGGAATAAAAGTAATCTCAAGTGAAACAAGATGATAAAGCATTGCATAACAGTTTTATTGAAGTCATATTTATTTTCCTGACTTTTTAACAAATTACTACCCATTTTCTGTATCTTTCCTCGGGAGAAAGAAAACTATAGGCGTACGATCCGACAATAAATCTTGGTGGATGAAAAATTCCGACTCAACATTGGTTAACTCAAAATCAATCGAGGAGTGAGTATCTTTATCAAATCTGGTCGGTTGCTTCCGATCAACCAAGAGTGATAAATTTTCAGAAAAGCAAAAGTTTAACAATTAGTAAAGATTCTTCAATAAGAAGAATCTTTACTAAGTACAAAGTACTACAATTTTAATACTGATACTAAGTAGATCCGTATTAAAATTGTTGATGATAAAAAATTTATAGTTCCTTAGATTTATAATTCATTTCAATATTATTAATCAAATTGAAGACAAGTCTGCCTAAGAGGGACCACCATTTATTTTGCATTCCTGACTACACACATACACATTCATGGCAACATGCCTTCCTTTTTAGGCTTCATGGTGCCAGAGGTAAAAAATTCATTTAAAAAAACACAAAAAGGAATCGGTGGCACGCATCAGACAGAAAAATCAACAAAGAAATTTTAAATGTACCGTCGCCAGGGGGCAGCTTCAAAATCTACATTTTTTAGCACCTGTTCTAAAAGATATAAAGCAGAACTACCCCATTGGCCAGATGGATGGAAAGTAATATGTCTGCGTGTCATTGATTCCTGTTTGTGTTTTTTTTAAAGGGCTTTTTTACTTCTGGCAGCATGAAGCCTAAAAAGGAAGGCCTGTCGCCATGAATGTGTATGTGTATAGTCTGGAACACAAATGGTGGTCCCTCTTGGGCAGACTTGTCTTTGATTTGGTTGATGATAATCCTGCCATTGGACGGAAAAATCAATAAAAATGAATTATAAAATTTACTAGATAAAAAATAAACTAGTTTGAAGCCAGAAAACGGTAAATAGCCACAGTGGAGATGAAGTTGACAGATATTGCCATGAAATCTATGTACAGTACTCTTTAGTAAATGTCAAGTCAGGTACAACCTCGTAAATCAGATATTTGTTTATGTACAGAACTATACCTCCATGTTAGTTAGGTNGTACTTGAAACAAATTGGTTTCGTTTCAAAGCTCGATATATGAATTCCACGAGTTCTTAAAGAGAAATGCTCTATTTGGTGGGATATTAAGGAAATTTTTTTTGGAGCTTTTACCAGACAATTTAACAATTGATTCGAAAGTGTACTGCATTCGAGTAAACAAATTGTGTAATATCATCAAACAGAAAAAGCCAGTCAGAATTGATAAAAAAAACAGCTGTAGTGTTTTACTACAATAATGTCAAATTTCACACAAGTTTGCTAACTCATCAGAAACTGTTATAACTTAGATGGGATATGCTATCACTCCAACCATATTCGCCAGATCGAGCACACTCAGATTATTACTTGTTCCGGTCTGTACAGTTTTTTTTAACTGTAAGACATTTACTTGAAATGACAATGTCAAAAATCACTTGGATCGGTTTTTTGTAAGCAACAATCAAAACTTTTATGAATGTAAAATCGTGCTACTACCAGAAACGATGACAACAGGTATTTGACCAAAATGGTCAACATATAATTCAATAAAATATTTATTTATCATAAGAATATTGCGTTTTTTTCCGTGGAAAAAAACGAACTTACTTTCCGAACAACCCAATAAATTTTTCAATTATCAGTAATCTTAACAGAAGTTTGCCAAAATGGATTCAAATGTCGACCTTTGGGAAATTGTCCAAATATTTTCGAAGGTTAGCAGTTTGAATTTTTTACAATACAAGTGCCTGTAAAAAAACAGGTACTTGTATTGTTAAACTACAAACAGACTTTTCTTTCCAAATTGATCGGACAGAATATTTCATTTCATTATAATTAGGTTCGTTTGTTTGGAGGAGATGCTCTAGACCAGGCAGTACACACCATCACGTTGGGACAGAACAGCTTCTTTCAGCTTCCTCCCCTGCCGTTGGACAATAGGACGTACATGCTGAGACTGGACACTTCACTGCCCGGTGCCTCGGCACAGCCCGACTCCACCTCGGTCGTCTTTCCGGCCAACCAATCCTACCGTCACTTCACCCTCCACTTCAGACCTCTACCCCAGGCTGCAGAGCAGGAAATGACACAGGGTTCCCTGCTGGCCCTTCCCCTGACTCTCGTGGTCATCTCGCTTCTTTACAATTACAACAAAATCTTGCCAGTGGTGGGACAGATATTTCAGACGTTAATAAATCCCGCCAGGACAGTGGCCTCTGGCGAGGGAACCGCTGCAGAACCGGCAGGCGGAAGGCGCAAGACGAAACCCCGCAAGGCCCAGTGAACTGCCATTCGGATGGACATTTTAGAGACTTGTCTCGATAAAACCGTAAGTTATGTCGTGCGTCGTAGTATTTTTGTACAGTTTGAAAGTGAATAAATACTACCATTTGTTGGAACCAGTTTAAACAATTTTAACTTCTGAAAATATTTTCAATCATATCTTAACGAGTAAAAATTGAAACTTGGCCTCAATTTTTGGATTGAATTGCAACTGTAATCAAACAATCACACAAAATATAAAAGTTTCTAGCATAGAATGGATTTCTTATTGATATCTATAAAAGATTAGATTCATATACTTTGCTTAGTGTTTATTTACTGTAGTGTGATTATAATATGCACAGGGATCAGTTAATGTGCAATAATTTGCTAAAGTCATTACTGCAAGCATAATATGTATAAGAGAACTTGAAATTTATTTTTAAAGTTCTGCATAAAAATGCATAAACTGATATCATCTATTTATTTTAATATAGAGTTGAATATTTTTTTAGAAAATGTAGGAAAGTTTGTACTTACACATAAGCACATATTTAGTGATTAAAAACTTTATAGTGCAGCATTTTTTATAGCTTTAAACTAATGGCAACAATGTTAATTTCGACGACAAAGAATTGGAAAAAAAGCCTATCAGCCTTTCGTCTAGCTGTTCACCATTTGTCTACTTATCATCTCTTGATGCCATGCAAATGGACTTTCTGCAAATTTTTAAAAATTCATGAAGTTCTGCTTCTGGTGATTTTGAATGACAATCCAGTGGCATTTACACAAATGAACATTATACTTATGTAAAATGCTATTTAGTCCTATCGAAAACTTTGTGATAAAGAGTAAAAAGGGATGAGAGTCCAAAGAACATTAAAAAAAATTATCAAATGAAAACACTTAAAAATTTAATTGCGAAATACAGTAAACAAGTGGATTTAGTAACATCTTTTTATTTTGTCTTCTGGTAGCTTTTTATGGATTTACAACACATTATTAAGGATGGCAGGCTGGCCTATTGTTCCGGAGGAGCCAGAATCGAATCTGGGAGAGTGATCTTGGAAATTTTTTGTAGAGACAAGTGTAGGATTCGTTGAACCCATCCCTCTTTACCTGGCTGAACCAATCACAGAGCCAGAGGAAAAAAGTCCTCTTAGTACCCATGGGGCAAAAAGAGACAGACATGAAAAAAATCAAATAGGCAAAATAATTTTTAAACTTTTTGTTAAATTTATTTTAAACTTATTTAGTTGGTGCAGAGAGTGAATTGAGGGTCATAAGTAGAATGCACATTGTATGGACAATGGTAGGCTCTCTGTCAAATTTTTGTTTTAATCTTTAATGTTAAATGACATTATGGCCATTGGCCTTTTCCAAGTGTGAAGATAAATACATACATAAAACACAAACAAGCAACTAAGAAGAAGAATAAATTAAAACAGTAACACAAAACTAACACAATTCAATTTTTTAACAACTTGTTTAAATTGCCTGTAAGTTCTCAATTCTCAAATCTTTATAATCTTCTTTTAAAGCATTCCAATTATATACAAATTGGTAGATTGGTATGTTTCGGCCAATGCAGTGCTTAACTTTTGGTAGAAGCAAATTATTTTTCCATTGTAATTAGAAGGCCTAAAGTATTTTTTTTAGCAAATTATTTAAAAAAGATTCTTTCTTGCAAACCTTTATTAATTTAAAGCTATCTAGAAGAACTTGTTTTTTATATAAAACTTGTACTTTGTCAATATTGGCATAGTTATAATAAGAGGTGACGGAAGAATTTTAAGGTAACTTGTATAATATTCTAATAAAGTTATTTTGTATAACTTACAACCTATTCAAAACAAAGTAAGTTGTTCCTCATACAGAAATACCACATCTTAATTTAGGTTCCACACAAACATGATATAAGTGCAAAGCAGTCTCAAAATTTATATATCTCATTGTTCTTTTAAGTATTCCAATAAACCTAGATATAGACAGTGTTAGACTATTTATTTGATTGTTCCATCGTAGATCATCAATTTCAATTCTTAAATATTTTACAGAACTCTTTGACTCTTTTTTAACTCTTATTTAACTCTTTGACTACATTTATTGTTAATTCTTACTTGTATTTCATCTAAATTTCTGTTTACCGAACAGATATATTTTGTTTTGTTCTCATTTATTCTAAAATTATGATTTTCCATACACAGTGGGTTAACGAAAAGTTCGGACAGCAAACAAATCGAATAATGAACACTTTCGTGAAAGATTTTTATGTTTGGATGGACAACAAACACATGTTTAGATAATGAACACTTCACAGAACAGACAGAAAAAGAAGTGACATAAAATAGTGAATACCGATTGGTTTTCCCTTGTGTCCAGGTGACAATTCTAACCTTTTGAAGCTCTAAAGATGTCAACATTGATGCTCAACCCGATACCGATTGGATAGTATTCCTCTGAATTTTGAAACGTTCTCTTATAATTCCAGCTTTTTGTTTATCTTTCTGACAAATAATTTTTTATAGTCTTTGCGAGACTGTTGGACATGTACTCGTTAAGTTTTGTGTCAGTTTTTATTTATGAAAGGTGAGAGTTTAACTGTCCCATTGGATATTCATTAATGTTTTAATACCAAATTTCATCTGGTTCTTGCATTTAGATAATTTTTTGTGTGCTAGTTGATTTCTGTTCTCTGAATTTTTGTAAGTGCTTTTTTGAACTTTATATTTAAAAAAGAAACTGATAATATTATGGAGCCTAAAAAGAGTGGAGTGTCAAGAACTATGCTCACCTTAGAAACCAAGCAAGAGCAGGGGCGTGCCGTGACATTTGATGATAGGGAAACTGTGTTTTTGTAACAAGCCGACTTCCAGGGGCAATCAGTCGGTGATGGTCTAGGGTCCATTCGTATTCATTTGTTCGATAAGCCAGTAAAAACCGTAGACTTCTCTAAATGTATTTTTAATTAATAGATTATCTAACGCACTTAATATAAATAAGTGAGTTCAATATAATTAACTCTCTTATATTAGATTTAATAGATTCCCTACGCCCTCAAAATGCCAATTCTTGCTTTGATAACATCTAATTATTAAAATATAATATATCTATCAGCCGTAACTATCTCGTTATAATTTTCAATATTTATTTTATATTGTGTAGTAATGTTAAATTCTATTCTATTTTGATTTCCAAATTGCTTCAATTTTACGAAAGATTCGATGCGAGATTTAGGATTTTTGTGTCTTTTGCCAGCTTTACTCAAATTATTTAAATCGTCAAAGCCAATCTCATTCTACACACTAATTTTATTTGAAAATAGTAGGCAAGGCCAACAAAACAAATTTTGCATTTTTATGCATCCACAAAGCCATTTTATATCTTCATAAATTTTATCATGAAAATGTCGAACAAATTTTTTCTTTTTCATTATATGGTCTCGAGCCAAAACTTTTTGAAATAAATTTTCGATATCA
>NW_019385605.1:161324-184731 GCF_000671375.1 Centruroides sculpturatus
CATTTATATGGGGATCCTCTGTTTATAAATATTGGTATTGTAAGATTGTGTTTAAGCTTCTCCAGAAACATCTCACATTCAAAGAATTTATTAATTAAATAAGATAATGGTGATGCAATAATGTCTGCTATTTATCTTAAAATAAATATATTTAACTAATCAATGTCTAGAGTATTAGCTTTTGCACATAATATAATCAAAAATCTGTTTATAAGTTTCAATTTTTAATAGAATTACCATACTGCATGAAGAGGAATGTGAGAAAGAATTTGTTTTTAACATTGATGTGGCAAAACTCCTATCTATCTGTAGTAATCAGCAAAAATCTTATTTATTTTTTCTTCATTTTGAAAAAGTTTTCCATTATACTTAAACTGAATAATTTGTATATTGTTCTAACTATATCGATAGGCAGATGTTTAATCTTTTGCCAAAACCCTATCGAAGAATGTATATTAAAGAACTGTGTGTCGTAGTAATCTTCTTCTTTCCTAATTTTATTTCTAATATCCCTGGTCAGCCCTCTCTCTTCTGTTAGTATTCTTGCACGCTGATCTCCCGATATAAAACTTGTTTAATTGTTTAAAGAACTTCTGACTAATTAACTTTATTGTATCGCTCGAGATGGTTTTTGCCAAAAATGCCTTTCGTTTTATCTTATTTTTCTTATTTAATGTTGTAATGGAAAGATATTTATTAATAAAAATCTGCAAGATATCCTGAAAATAAACTGCCAATTGATCAATAGAAAGATCTGAGGAATAAAAGTAATCTCAAGTGAAACAAGATGATAAAGCATTGCATAACAGTTTTATTGAAGTCATATTTATTTTCCTGACTTTTTAACAAATTACTACCCATTTTCTGTATCTTTCCTCGGGAGAAAGAAAACTATAGGCGTACGATCCGACAATAAATCTTGGTGGATGAAAAATTCCGACTCAACATTGGTTAACTCAAAATCAATCGAGGAGTGAGTATCTTTATCAAATCTGGTCGGTTGCTTCCGATCAACCAAGAGTGATAAATTTTCAGAAAAGCAAAAGTTTAACAATTAGTAAAGATTCTTCAATAAGAAGAATCTTTACTAAGTACAAAGTACTACAATTTTAATACTGATACTAAGTAGATCCGTATTAAAATTGTTGATGATAAAAAATTTATAGTTCCTTAGATTTATAATTCATTTCAATATTATTAATCAAATTGAAGACAAGTCTGCCTAAGAGGGACCACCATTTATTTTGCATTCCTGACTACACACATACACATTCATGGCAACATGCCTTCCTTTTTAGGCTTCATGGTGCCAGAGGTAAAAAATTCATTTAAAAAAACACAAAAAGGAATCGGTGGCACGCATCAGACAGAAAAATCAACAAAGAAATTTTAAATGTACCGTCGCCAGGGGGCAGCTTCAAAATCTACATTTTTTAGCACCTGTTCTAAAAGATATAAAGCAGAACTACCCCATTGGCCAGATGGATGGAAAGTAATATGTCTGCGTGTCATTGATTCCTGTTTGTGTTTTTTTTAAAGGGCTTTTTTACTTCTGGCAGCATGAAGCCTAAAAAGGAAGGCCTGTCGCCATGAATGTGTATGTGTATAGTCTGGAACACAAATGGTGGTCCCTCTTGGGCAGACTTGTCTTTGATTTGGTTGATGATAATCCTGCCATTGGACGGAAAAATCAATAAAAATGAATTATAAAATTTACTAGATAAAAAATAAACTAGTTTGAAGCCAGAAAACGGTAAATAGCCACAGTGGAGATGAAGTTGACAGATATTGCCATGAAATCTATGTACAGTACTCTTTAGTAAATGTCAAGTCAGGTACAACCTCGTAAATCAGATATTTGTTTATGTACAGAACTATACCTCCATGTTAGTTAGGTTGTCCTTCGATTTTTTCCATATAAAATTTTTAAATTTTAAACAGAGGGTGGATTTCATTAATCCTTGTCTCATAAAAAGTCAGTATACCAAAATTACAATCATATCTAGAAATATGGTTTATTTTCTGATATTTATTATTTAAGCCTCTTACGTTACTATAAAATATACAGTCCGTCTGTATCAAAATTAGTTATCTCATTATGCTTTAATAGATCTTCCATCAGAAAATGAGCTCTCAATATATTCTAATGTAGGCATTTGCACTTTTCTTTATGTGAATTATACCATTTTTAGTCCAAGTATTTAATATTTTCCCCTCCTCCTTTAAATTTTTTTTTTATAAAACTAGTAGTTTATCTATGATATGATGTAAGATGGTCATTTAAATAAATTTTGTTTTTAATTATACTTAAAATTACCTCCAATTATGTATAATTATTAAGTTTCCCTTTAATTTTATCAATAATTTTTTTGTTTCAAAGTAATATTAGCCAATTTCACTATAATTATTGGCTTTAATTTACATGGCATAGAATTTCTATCACTTGGAATGGATTAAGACCTATACGCTTTTACAATAGAGAATTTAGCAAATGTGTTATCGAAAAATGTCACGACTTTATAAGCAATATTGATTAAATTTTCATTTAACAAGGAAGGCAGTCTGACGATTTCTAGGTTTGAATCGTTAACGTCCTGCTCCATAAATCTTAATTTCCGTTTTATTGTAGAATTTTCTTGTTTTAATTCTGAAATTTCATCAAAGAGCCTTTTACTGTTTATCTCCAGAGAGTTAAATTTGATAAAATTAACGACCATCTTATCGAATAAAAATTGAATTTAATGCTTTATGCTTTTATTTGTTTGATTTTATATTTTCCATTCCTTTATAAATTTGTTTAATTTCAAAAAATAATTTATCAAACTGGATTGGTTTGTTAGTCTCAAGTGTCCTTGGAGTGAGCAGGAGGTTGTTGAAACATTGTGAAAAATCAATTGATTGTAATAATAAGCAAACTGGAGAGAAAGTGAGTTGACTCACCTAATTCATTATCTTGTCCCAATTCCAAAATTGAATTTACTTTTCTTTTTGTAGTATTTGCTGGTCTACAGGATTCACATTTCCAACTTTTTTTTAATAAGATTTACTAAATTTATAGAAAGTTAGCACAACCAACACCAAAACAATGAAAATGATTATTTTTTAAACACTGCGAGCACAAATGTAAATCAGTCTCTAAATATTTAAGATTACAGACAAAATGTAGAGGAGCGACGGTTAGCCATGTCTGTTACATTGCATAGTCATGCCACCTGCTATTACTATTACCAATAGAAATGTTTTGCAAATTGCAATTGCATTTGAGTGCCAAATTTTTCTATTAGTGAAAAATATTTGCCACGACGCACTCTTATTAAGAAATTGTTTCAGATTTCTGGATAAGGGTGTCCCCCAGTATCATTATTTGTCGAATGCCAAGTGGCTTGGATGGTTTACCAGTGGTATGTATGATGAATGTTTGCCATTTGCCGTTTCCCGATTCTTATCGGTAAATCGTGCCAAGTCGGAGAATATGGATATTTGTGTATTTTCTTGCTTTTGGTCGTCGATATTGCTATTTTAGTCTTTTTAAAACTAGATCTAGTCTCTCTCTTTTTTTTTTTGATATGGTTCATAGTATAAATACTGTATTTATTTTTTCTATGTACTTTTTTCTGGTGTTATTTTGTAATATGGTTTTGTTGTGTTGATTTTTAAAAAAATTCCTCTCTTTTCTGTGTTTACATTTTTCTGCTTTGGTGAAGCAATAACATCCACTATCTTCTTGTTTTTCATTAATGGATACAACTAGTCATAAGTGGAAGCACAAATCATCGTAGGAGAATTGCATATTTTCTAGATATTGGACAGATGTTTGCAGTCCCTGCGACAAACCCGTGTTTGGCAAATAATTGAATGCATGTATGCCTGCTTGCCGAGTGGCAAATAGTTTGATGAAAGATATTTGACATTAGGTAAATAGCGAATGCGTGGACCCACCCTCATGGAAAGATTTAAATATGCAGCTACTTTCTAATTACATTATAATTAATTATGACATTTTATTTTTGATAAATAAGTGGACAAAGCAAGCATAAAAACAAATTAACAACAAAATTGCCACCGAAAATGACAAATTAATGATCTTTTGCTGTCACTTGCCTATGGTCGACTCCCTGTTTTGACATTCTTGTTTGTAAAACAATGGTGCAAATGAATAAATTATAATGGCAGCACAAAGCTAAGTCAATTTTTGCATTGCTCTTTCACTTTTTCTAGTATATGTCATACGAAGTCATAGAAAACAAGAATATAACTAGTTCCCATATTTTGTGTTCCCAAAACCTTGTCAAAAAATGTTGCATCCTATTACATGGATAAAAAGGACAAGCTGCAATGTTCAGAGAGGTACAAATTCTTTGGAAAAGTGCTTTGAAATGAATAAATTTCCTACAAATACAGACAACAAAAATGGGTACACAATTGCAGACTTCATCTAGAACTGACTGTCAGGAAAAATATATTCAGTAATCTGGTCTCAAATAATTAAGAGAGATTTATTTTGTAAGNACTAGTCATAAGCATAAAAGTGGAAGCACAAATCATCATAGGAGAATTGCATATTTTCTAGATATTGGAGAGATGTTTGCCGTCCCCGCGACAAATAATTGAATGCACGTATGCCTGCTTGCCGAGTGGCAAATAGTTTGATGGAAGATATTTGACATTAGGTAAATAGCGAATGCGTGGACCCACCCTCATGGAGAGATTTAAATATGCAGCTACTTTCTAATTACATTATAATTAATTATGACATTTTATTTTTGATAAGTGGATAAAGCGAGCATAAAAACAAATTGTCATTTTCGGTGGCAATTTTGTCGTTAAATTAATGATCTTTTGCCGTCATTTGCCTACGGTCGACTCCTCATTTTGACATTCTTGTTTGTAAAACAATGGTGCAAATGAATAAATTATAATGGCAGCACAAAGGTAAGTCAATTTTTGCATTGCTCTTTCACTTTTTCTAGTATAACTAGTTTCCATATTTTGTGTTCCCAAAACCTTGTCAAAAAATGTTGCATCCTATTACATGGACAAAAAGAACAAGCTGCAATGCTCAGAGAGATACAAATTCTTTGGAAAAGTGCTTTGAAATGAATAAATTTCCTACAAATACAGACTACAAAAATGGGTACACAATTGCAGACTTCATCTAGAACTGACTGTCAGGAAAAATATATTCAGTAATCTGGTCTCAAATAATTAAGAGAGATTTATTTTGTAAGAATATTTACAGAGTAGGGAGTGACACATTCGGCCGTCACCTGTGATTTTTATAAAAGCCGTGCTTAGATCCGTGGTCGTTTTCGTCCAAATTTCTGTCCTTTCTCTTAGGGTGTCTCCCGACTTCCTGGTCTGAATCTGAATCCATCTGGTTGCGTTTTCTATGGGGCGACCTGCCGTGTGCCATTCTTCTTGCCCCTCTGTCTTCCTGACTGCCACGATCGTCTTCTCTTTTTATGTCGAAGCGGTCGTGGTATCTGTTGGCTATCCTATCTCTATCACGATCCCAATTTTTTGTCTTGTATGGCTTTTCTTTTTCTTCTCCTCGCTTCTTCTTTTTACCTGAAAAATACAATTTTGCACATGTCTTCATCTCCTATCATTTTTCTCTTCTATTCATATATTACCTTTCTTTCTCTTGGGATCTATTATATCCATAATGTCTTCTTCTTCATTACTTTCTTCCGACTCGGAGTCCTGTTTTGGAGGTCGGTAATTGGCCACGTGGTCCACTCTTATGGTTCGCCCACATAACTGAAAAGAAAAAAATCTTATTAAGTTTGTAATTACTCATATATACATAGCAAGTACTTAGAATAATATTTAAGCATCATGTGGTGCAGAAATGCAACATGCTAGTTGTTGGCACCTCAAGCGCCACCGTATTTTTGTACTAAAAAAAAAAAAAGAACAATTTAAAAGTTTTGGAGACAAGCGTATCCTAGTAACAGCCATTCTTTTTGTACCAATGTCTCATTCCACATTGAAAGTACTTGTGGTTTTGCAAAAAAAGGTTTATAGTTTTACAGTCCGTTAAAGATCGACAGACATCTGGTCTGTTCAGGCGAATCAAGAAGAAAAGAGAGACAACTTTGCAAGCAAATAAGATTGGGTTCAAACTCCATTAAGTCACCTATCCAAGGTAGGAGGAATTTATCTGTCCGTTATATGTAGTAGACAGTTTAAAATGGATAAACTCGAGAAATTAAAGAAAAAACACACTTCAATAAGAGCTAGTGGGACTAAATTAATTAGTAGAGTCGATAGAGAGACAGAACTCGTCTAGAAATACTGGATCAGTTGAGTCAAAAGGAATAGTCATTGAGAACCTTAAATGGGGAAATTGAGAGTTTCATTATTAGCCCAACTGATTATGACGCTGAAATAATCAATAGTGAAGAATACAACTTATAATTACAAAATTATAAGTTGTAAATTTAAGACCCAGTCTTGTATTAGACACATCCATGGTCATGGTGACTCAGGGCCCCGTAGTTCAAAATAACTCCGCCAATATTAAATTGCCAGAGATTTCCGTAACAAAATTCTCTGGAATATATGAAGAATGGAGTAACTTTAAAATGCAATTTGATAATATTTCGTCAAGCGAGCAACTATCGGCAGAATAGAAACTACATTATTTGAAGGCTGCTCTCATAGGGGAAGCTAAGAATTTAGAAACATTAAACGATTCGTTTGCCTCATTGTTTCAAGCGCTGCAAGAAAGGTACGAAAACAAGAAATTAATAGTAGAAACCCATGTTAATGCAATTCTGGACTCATAAGCTAGTTTTACAGAGGTTTGAGGAATTTAATTGATAGCATCAATAGGAATATTAAGTTCTAAGAGTCCTAGGATATGAAAGAAATGAGCTTTCTGATATCTTAATTTTAAACATTGTACTTAGAGTTAAACCAAAAAACTTATTCATGAAATGTATCAATTCTATGTCTCATTGCATTTTATGTAAGCAACTTGGATAAAAGCCTGTTTACAATTGGAAACCTCCCAAAGAAACAATGTTGTGGCTAAAAGCAACCTCTGTTTCTATTGCTTAAGTTATTCAATTGCAACTCCAAGAGCTGCTGTAAGATATGCCAAAAGCAACATAATATATTACTGCACTGAAAGAAACAAGCTATGACTGGTTCAATGTGCCAGTGATTGACAGCAGACAGACTCCAATCAAGTAGGATCTTAATCCCGATGCAATAGAGTTGCGTGAAGGTTAACCTCACTCACTGTCATGCATTGACAAAGGAAATAAGGTAGTAATTCTCTCGACAGCCATGGTTTGGGTTTTAAATCATACCACCGGAGCCAGCATTCAAGCAGGCACAGTATTGGACTCAGGCAGTATGCCAAATATCATTACCAGAGATTTTGCAAGTCATCTGGATACCCCGCAAGAAAGAATCAATCTCACAGTTTCCAGTATAAGTGGAAATAAAACCTTGGTCAAGTTTAAGCTGCCTGCTACAATAATAAATGCCAATAGATCTTTTTCTAAGATGCTACAGTTCTTAGTGGTGCCAAGGATCACAGATTTACTCCCTGTTTCCTCTCTGCACATTAGCAAAACAGAAATCCCATGTCAGTTGGCTGATCCAAGATATGCTACACCAGGCAAAATTGACATGGTTATTGGAGCTGAAGCATTCTTTGAAATAGTTAAAAAATGATGAAATTCCTCTATCCTGCAACAATAACCTAACATTTCACAACTCAGTTTTTGGATACATTGCAACTGGATCCACAGATTCTAAGAATCAAGATCAATATTGTGGACTAATATCAGAGTTGGACTGAGTCAATAAATATTTACAAAGGTTTTGGCAAATAGAGACTCTTACAGAGGCTCCAAATTTGATGAGTAAAGAAGAAGAGTATTGCGAAGATCATTATCAAAGAACTCACAGACATAATGAGGACGGGAGATACAAAACTTGGGAAGTCAACAAAGTTAGCATTGAGGAGATAGTATCTTTAACAGTTGATTCAATCAAGGGACAATCAATTAAGAGTTATATCAGAAATTCACGAAGGCGTATTTGGACCTGAACCACATGGAAAAGATGCAGGAGACTCCTGCATCTTTTCCATGCTAATCAGGTAGCAAACCCTGTATGTTAATCATTGTGTGTTTAGACCAGACAAAACCATTACAAAGTTAAGGATAGTCTTCAATGCATCTGCTCACACAAGTTCTGGATTGAGCCTAAATGATTACTTACCTTTCAAGAGATGAAGGAAGATGTTTTTAAGATTATGACAAGATTTCAAAAATAGAAATATGCATTTACAGCAGATATTTCGTCAAATTCTAATTGAGCCCTCGCAATTAGATCTCTTAAGAATTGTTTGGAAGAACGAAGATGAAATGAGTCACCTACAGACTGAAAACTGTGACTTACGGGATCACCAGTGCTCCCTTTCTTGCGGTGAGAACTCTTAAGCAGTTGGCTCACGATGAAGCAGCAAGATTTCCTCTGGCCTCTAAAACCATATTACGAGATGTCTACATGGATGACATCATGTCAAGTGAGCAAGATTTCAATACTGCCCTTGAATTACAATCTCAGTTGTGCAATCACACTACATAAATGGAACTCGAATTCAACAAAATTGATGAACAGTAGTTCACCAGAAAATAAGGATCATTACTTTTCCTCAAGTGCGAAACCAACAGTAAAAACCTTAAGCATTATTTGGAAGCCGGTTGAAGATCAGTTCATATTCAAGGTATTGACTCTAGAAAAACTGCTTTATATGAAATGAGAAGTATTGAGTGTCATCACCAGACTTTATGACCCCTTGGGTTTTCTGGGACCAGTTATAACTCGAGCAAAGATCTTTCTATGAAACTGTGGCTCGGAAAGCTCAACTGGGAGGATACCCTACCAGAAAACCTTAATTATGAATGGGTGAACTTTGTATCGTCCTTGAAAGCCCTGGACGATCTTAAGATTACTAGATATATTTTGACAGATCCCCTTCAAAGGGCTATCTTGCTAGGATATGCAGATGCCTCGGAGTCAGCCTAAGGAGCAGTAGTTTACATGCATTGCATAAGGGAAAATGAATCTGGCAAGACACAACTTATTGCTAGTAAATCTCGTGTTGCTCCTCTTAAGGTCATTACAATCCCTCGATTAGAGCTATCAGCTTGTCTTGTATTGTATTGTCTCAACTGATCAAAAAGGTACGTTCATGTCTGTAAATGGATGTAGCTGAGGTGATCTTACACACAGATTCAACTATTGCTATCACTTGGATCAACGCTCCCACATATTTTCTTCCTCCTTCCTTTGAAAAGGAAGGAGGAAGAAAAGAAAAGACTAATAGGAAAGTGTGAAACGTGAAACCTCAGAGCACCCAGTTGGTTCCATTAATTGAAATTAACAAATGTACAAAACTTGGGGCATAGCCCATAAGCAAATAGTGAATATAAGGGAATTCCAGAAAGGCATGGAAGCCCAAGGGGCTGCTTCTGGTGAGGCAGATGTGGCGATTGGCCATTTGCGTTGCTGATTTTGATATTGGCAGCCCCATTGTCACACACCTGGTGGTGACAATGGAGCTGCCAAGTAACAAACAAATCCGAAACAACATTTACACGAAAAAATAAAAACAAAAGAAAATGATACAAAGACAAGTGGTTGAACACTTCTCAACCTAAGACCCATGAACAGCCTGCACTTAGGCCCAACAGGTTAACAGATGACAGCAACCCGGAAGGGCAAGCACAACCCTACCGGAAACAGCCAAAAACAAACCCATAAAACAAGTAAATGCGTATGTACAAAAGATGGGTGGGAAAACACATCCCAACCTTGGACCCATAAAATGGCCTATACTGATGGGTAAACAAACAGGAGCCCCAGATGAAAACAACGTGAAAGGTCACTCCTAGGACTTGGGGGCTGCCCAAATACAAAGAAAACCCGAACAACATATACTTTGGCCAAGAGGCTGCTAAGGGAGTTTTCTATCTGTAGTTATATAGGAATGTATTGTACAAGGAGGAGTAGATCAATGTCGATGACAAAGGTCCTCAGAACACTGTCTTTTTGTTAAGAAAAAAGTCTTTAACAGCACAGGGCCAATGTAGCCCATGATGGTATATGGAGTCGACAAGGGTTTTCCGCTGTGAGGTGTACTTGCTACACACAAAGAGGATGTGAGCAGTATCTTCTTCTTCCCCAAGTGGGCAGTGACACTTTCTGTTTCCTTTTTGCAGGAACCTCCTTAAGTAGAAATGGAAGTTGCCGTGACCAGTCAAAATTTGGGTCATATGAAAGTCTGGAACAAAGTCCATTTTTTGCCTGTTCTTGATAATTGGAAGAAATTTGTGTGTTGATCTTCCTGTGTGTTCGTTGTCCCATCTAAGTTGCCATCTTTCCATGGTGTGGTTTTTCAATTCAATATGAAGCCAGCAGCTAGGGAGCTCCCCAAAGGCTGCTTCTCTCTGTGACCGAGCAGCCTTCCTTGCAAGGAGGTCGGCCCTCTCATTACCGTTTATGCCCGAGTGGCTCCTTATCTAGAAGAAGGATAATGTAAGGCATGCCGACTCAAGGCACTGAAGGTAGGTAAGGATACAATTAATGATTGTGTACTTAGTATTTAACTTATGAATTTGGAGGAGAGCAGGCTTGCTATCTCTATAGAGAACAATTGAAGTTTTGAAATTTTTGTGGTGAGCATCCACATACTGAAGTGCCTTTAGGATAGCCAGGTTCTCGGCTTGATTTATTGAGCAGTGGCTCTCCAGTTTCGAGTGCATTTGGTGGACATACTGCCCATTTTCACCAATGATCACTGCCGATCACCCTATGCCTTCAGGGGTTTTTGACCCATCAGTAAAAATTTTTATCCCTGGTTGAATGTCCTGAGAGTTGTTGTGGATCCCATTTATGAAAGACAGGGTGTGGGCTGGATGTGTCTGATGGTATTCTTGCATAAGATTCGTTTTATACTTCACGATGTTCTCTGCAATGCTATTGATTTTAGTTGGCAGATTTTTTTCCAAAAGACCATCTGGATTTTTGTTGCAATGGAATTTCCAATATACCTCCAAGATCTTGATGTCAAGTGGAACTAAGTTCACAATGACTTGGAAAGCACAGGTGGAAGCTGTTCTGTAGGCCCTTGCACTTGGCACCAGGCAACCCCGTTGAATGGATAGAATGCTTCTTTTTGCATGCTATACAATCTATACTGAAGGCTGTCACTGGAAACATAGCCTCCCACTCCAATCCTGCAGATGCAGTTTCTCAGGGTTTAAATCCACAAGATCTACTATCCATGGAATTATGGTGGAGTGGGCCATAATCTCAACTAGCACCACCCATTGAACATCAGGATGAATATACCATTGACACTTCCTCTGATAAACAATATTTACCTGAGCTTAAAAAACAATTGGACGTTAATTTGATGTCAGTGTTAAGCTCTGATTTTGACAATACCTTGTTTGAACTTAATAATAATTATATCAAATTAATTCATATACTCAGTTATATTTTCCGGTTTCCACATAAGACATGTAACTCGTTGATCCAGCCCTTTATCAAGGGAAGAACTCCAGGAGGCGAAAATTTATTTGTTTGGCAAGGTACAAGGAGAGGCCTTTGCCAAAGAAATGAAAACACTGCAAATGGGAATGGATCTAATGAAGGGTCACAGTTAAGCAGATTACATCCCTTTCTAGATAAACAAGGCCTAATGAGAGTCGGCTGTAAATTTGAATTGCTCAATCTATCATTTGATAAAAAGTTTGCTATTCTGTTACCTAACAATCACAAGTTAACCCACTTAATTATGAGAGATCATCATCTGAAAAATTTGCATGTTGGTGTGCAGACTTGACTTTACCTGGTCAGACAAGAATTCTAGCCTCTAAGTGGAAGAAACCTGGCTAGAAGGGTGTACATGAGTGCATCATTTGCTTTAGAAATATACTCAAAGGCATGGAACAAATCCTAGGAAATCTTCCTTTCGAGCAAATTACTCCAAGCCCCCTTAAACATATAGGGATTGATTTTTGTGGCTCTTTCTTTATTTAAATATAAGGGACAAAGAAAGGGCACCTATTACAAGTGCTACATTGCAATCTTCGTTTGCTTTGTGACTAGGGCAATTCACCTTGAAGTAGTTACCAACTTAACAACCAAGGCAATGATAGCAAGCTTGAAAAGATCTTTTAGCAGAAGGGATAAAAATGCATCAATTTGGACAGATAATGCCACAAAGTTTGTGGGTGCTAGTACAGAGTTGAAACGCCTACACATCTATGTAAGAGCACCCCTGACACTTTAGCTGATTATCTCACCAGCGAGGAAGTCACCTGGAAGTTCATGCCACCCAGATCACCAAATTTCGGTGGCCTTTGGGAAGCGAGAGTCAAGTCCTTTAAACATCACCTAAAAAGAACCATGGGTAACGCGCATGTAACTATAGAACAGTTCATAATCATCATCACACAAATAGAGGGAGTTTTGAACAGCAGACCATTCACTCCTATGTCCTCCGATCCAAGCAATTACTCCAGGACACTTTCTCATCGGAAGACCTCTGAATAGCCTACCTGAATCAATCTCACCAGTGAACCAGATAATTATTTGTCTCAATGGCAAATTTTAACTATATTTGTTCAAGTTATATGGTGTAAATGGAAATTGGACTACTTAATCAACTTACAGGCCTGACATAAGTGACAATTTGAGAAAGACAATATAACACCAAACTCAAAGGATGAAAATCTACCATCTGGTAGTTGGTTGATGGGCCGAGTACAAGAAGTGATCAAAGGATCTAATGGGAAGGAGAGAGTGGTTCTGGTGAAAACTCCTTGAGGTGTTTTTAAGAGAAGAAAACCAAATTGTGCTTGCTACCATCCATCTAGAAAGAAATTGCAGTTCATCTTGGTGACCTACACTTGTCATTTCTGTTGTAATTGTTAAATTTAAATTTATGTTTAACATTGTTTATTGAAGTGTTACTTCAACATGGGCCAGGATGTTGGCGCCTCAAGCACCACTAAATTATTTTTTTTACTACAAAGATTCAAAAATTTTGAAGACAAGAGTATCCTAGTAACAGCCATTTTTTTTTTGTACCAGTGCCTCATTCTGCATTAAACCTTTTCTTGCAAAACCGCAAGTAAATTACTTTCATATCTTTACAGTCCATTAAAGATCGATATACACTAGCCATATAAACATAATGGAAATAGAGCATGGCCTGTGGGAATGGAAATTTCATTCAACCCAGTAAATTTTTTCCCCTACAAAATTATGCTTATATATATATACATATATTATTCACATTCTTTGTGCGAGAAAAAGTACAATTGCACAAAAATACAAATATTCAAGAAAATTATTTTCTTTCAGCAAACATAAACACTAAAATAATACATTTCCTTTTGAACTGTATCAGTCCATTTATGCAACCTTAATTATGGTAGAAGTTCTATTGAATTCAAAACTTAATGACCATACAAGATGGGTTAACAGGATCGGAGAAAAATCACCCGGGCTACATGCAATTCTGCAACATGCCTAAAAATTAAGAAGAAAAAAAAAATGTTTGTGTTTGAGGAATCCTAATGTAAATTTGTAAAAATAACATATGTGAAGACTTATCACACTATTAGGAACATCAAAGCATCATTGTTAATGGTAATAAAACATCATACCAAACATAATAAATGTTGCTTTGTCTGCATTATTAATAAAATGTTTTTTAAATTAATAACACAGACAAAGTTACATTAAATGGTCATCATAGTTGTGCTAAATTGATTGCAAATTATTTTTTACTCCTTTTCTTCCTACAGAGAGAAAGTGGAATTTGAGACAAAATAGAAAAAAAGAGGGTATTCCTGATGCATGATGAACAAGTGCCCAAACGGGATATTCCAATTTTCAATGGTGACTCAGCGCTGATCTCAACGTTTGTTAAAAATCATTCCTTTTTTTAATGTTGAAGTGCTGCTGTCTCAACAGACATGTTGACTTTCCAATGAATTGTGGGTAATTGGTGCAACATTTGAATGGAATCCATCTCGCTGAGAATGGAATCATGGAAACTAAGCACTTTGTACTCGAGTTGGAACATCATTGATGATGTCAAACTGTTGACTTCAACACTCAACACTCGTGTTGAAAATCGGAATGTCCCGATAGATAGAAAGTTTGTTCCTATTGTACTTTGGTGTAGAAAAACCCATATGAAAGGTCAGGGATAGCACGATTTTTATTTGAAGTATTGCAAATTAAATTTCTGGAAGGAAAAAAAGTATTTTATCTTCAAATTATGTCAGGAATTATGGCTTTCAAAATGATACCAAATTGTAAATTTAATATTGTATGGTTTGAGAATATGGATGAATGAGCACATTACACTTTTTACATATAAAAGTTATTCATTGACCACATTGTTTGCAACTACAGTTTGATTTGTGATGATCAAGTGGTCAGTTCTGTCACTGTTGAACTGATATCGTTAGCTGATCTGTTGATCTACAGATTTGAAGATTGCACAATATGGGAAATGAGAAAACCCAGGGCTGAGTGTGTTTGCTTTTTCCCCCATTCTGCAAGTAATTGCCAGGGCATGCTTCTGAAAGACAAGCACAGAAATAGGAGTATTCTTACCGAGAGTGCAACGAAATCTCCAGGTATTTGCCACTGCAGCATTCCATTCCTGTGCAAATAGTGGCCACCACCACTTGGATCTTATGCAAATTCTATAGGTAACTACATATTGATCATATGCACTGATATCATCAATAACACAAATGTATACGGAAATTACATTCGGCTGAAAAGTGAGAAATAGCGATGTATCGCCAAAATAGTTGAAAAAGAGTGACTAATTTAATAGTAGTGAGAAATAGTGATCCATTCCGAGGCCTGAATTAGTAAAACTGAAGACATCATTATTGTACTGAAGAACATACAAAGTGAAGAAAGAGATGTATCGACAATAATGGATTATGTTAACCTTTTTCTATCAAAATAGAGGTGGCTATTACCTTAACCAGAAATTTAATTTGCCAAAAAATAAACATTAATACAAACTGTTATAAAAAAATTATGGATTTTCTAGACTTAATATTGACAAACTCTTATTTTGTTCGGGATAATACATTCTACAAACAAGTAGTAGGAGTACTGATAGGCTCACCAGTATCTAGTGATATGGCAGAAATATTGGTAACTTGGGTGGAAGAGTTGATAGTTAAAGAATATAACAGTGGTATAAAACTTATTTATAGGTATGTAGATGACATCTTTATAATATGGAATGATAGAAAAAAAGTACAAAACTTTATAGGGGAAATTAATAACAACTCTGTAAGAATACAACTTAATTTGGACAAAATTAGCAAAAGAGGAGTTAACTTCCTTGACCCGTACAAGTTGGGAAATGAATATGCCACGAAAGTATATAAAAAACCTTCTAATTATGACTCATACATACATTGGAGATTGAATGACACAATGGCCCTTAAACTGGAAGCTTTTAGAGCTTTAATAAAAAGAGCTATAATATACTCTTCTTTAATAATACACAGAAAGCAAGAGTTCAACTGTATTATGCAAATGACAATTGTACGTGGTTTTCCTAGGGAGGTAATTAAGGGTTGTATCAAAGCAGCAATAGAAAAGTACAAATTTGGTCCTTTTAAAGAAAATAAGAAAGATGATCAAGCCACTAATAAGAAGATATATGTAATTACAGGAGTAAAGATGGCCTGTTTAATTAATAGTTATGCTAATAGGCATGATATTTCTTTAGCTATTAGATGTCTCCCTTCTATTATGCAACTACTTCATACAGATAAGGAAATGGTATGGAAAGGAAAGGAAAATGTATATGGTAAGGAAAATACAGGTAAGGAAAATGTATATGGCAGGAATACGTATGGTAAACCTTAAAAATAACAAGCGATAGCTTCTACTATATAGGATGGACATGTAGAATGCTATGGCAATGCCTAACAGCATTATGAATCTGTATTAAATGATTTAAAAAAAATGTAATACAGCATTAACAAAATGGGCACTTACTAATAATGAGTTTCTTGGAAAAATCCTATTATAAGAAGCTGGCCAGATAAACATACTTTAAGGATTATGGAACAATGTTATCTTATAATGTAATCGAGATGGATTTATATTAATAATAAGTGCAGAGCCCAAATAGTTAGGAGTTGAAATTTGGTACATCATGAGAATGTACACTAAGAAGGGATTTTCCAAAATTCCCTTCAACAGGGGAGAGGGTTAAGGAATACCATGAAGAACTCAGCTTCTACTGTACTATTTTAGATGTGATTTTTTGCATTTCTGTGTTTTAGTAGTGTACATCATGAGAATACACACTAAGAATTGATTTTTGGAAACTCCACCCTTCCTGAAGGAAGAGGAGGAGAGAGTTAGTTTTAGTCAGTATAAAGTGTAAATAATGAAGAAGGAAAATAAATAGTGGCACATATAATATACATTTTGGCAATTAATAATCATTTCAATCTTTCGGGTAACCCAAAAACAATAAATCCAAAATAAACAAATTTGAACAAATATTTGAATTCATTCCAAATTCGAAATATAATGTTCCAAACAAGTTTTTTACATTTTAGAATTTAAAATTAATCATTTAATTCGAATAAGGTTATTATCAAGTAAGTTAATTCTCCATTATAATGAAAAATTTTCTAATTTTTAAAAATATTTTATAGGTTATTTAAATAAAATATCCTTTTAAATACTAAAATCATTATTGAATTTTAACTGAATAAATCTTTAATTTTTTTTTTGAGTTTTTTACTGCGTTTTAATAGGGTACATCATGAGAATGTACACTAAGGAGGGATTTTTGGAAGTTCCCTTGCGGGGAGAGGGAGAGGTTAAGATACCCTGAAGAACTCAGCTTCTACTGTACTATTTTAGATATGGTTTCTTCCATTTTTGCAGGAAATGGAACATATTTTTAGACCCATCTAAAAATTCTATAAGAGATGTGTATCGTATATATATACCTCGCTGGGGACAGCGATAGCTGGCTGAGTGACGTAGAGGGTATGTGTATTGGTCGTTGACGTAAGATTCGTCTCCAGCCAGCGCTGTATGTAACCGTGGAAGGTTATATCAGAATTTAAATACTTCTGAAAGCAAAATGTGGCTTGGGGTCCAGGTGGCACAATTGGTAATGCATTGCACCGCATTGCAACAAGCAGAGGATGTGGGTTCAAGTCCTGTCCTGGATCAGTTATGTAATATAAGATCAAATATGTAATAATAGGACTGAAGAGGCGTTAAGCCCGAAATGCATATCCGTTCACACCAATAAAACAACCTTTTTCCTCTGAAAGTGTTCCTGTGTGATATGTTCTCAACAGCAACATTGTGCTAAGAAAATACATATAATAGAGAACAAGAAGCAACCAAGATTTTTTTAAAAATGGTTTATTTTTAGAATTATATTTTCTATTTATTGACAAGACTATGTCTTGTTTATAAAATCGTACTGCTGTTTTATGTTACCAGCATAGAGATATGAAAGAGTACATGTCAAGAGTTGATATTTGGCACAGAGTATTAGGTGCCCAAATCATTTGTGCATAAAAATCCAGACTTGTAGTTAGTTGGGGGACTGAGAACAGTCAAAATAAAATACAAAATGGTGACCCTCTTCTACAAACAGGCACCTCACCTCACCGAAGTCAGGTGGGGGAGAGTATCACCCACAGCCATTCTAAGAAGTGAACTCTGACCTTAGAAGAAACTGTGTGTTTGGTCCTATGTTAAATAAAATTTGTAATCTGATTTTGTAAATTTGGGAGTGCTTCAAATATGACATTAAAATGGTTTTATGTCGTTACATGTGGGGTTTNTTTTTTTTTGAGTTTTTTACTGCGTTTTAATAGGGTACATCATGAGAATGTACACTAAGGAGGGATTTTTGGAAGTTCCCTTGCGGGGAGAGGGAGAGGTTAAGATACCCTGAAGAACTCAGCTTCTACTGTACTATTTTAGATATGGTTTCTTCCATTTTTGCAGGAAATCGAACATATTTTTAGACCCATCTAAAAATTCTATAAGAGATGTGTATCGTATATATATACCTCGCTGGGGACAGCGATAGCTGGCTGAGTGACGTAGAGGGTATGTGTATTGGTCGTTGACGTAAGAGTCGTCTCCAGCCAGCGCTGTATGTAACCGTGGAAGGTTATATCAGAATTTAAATACTTCTGAAAGCAAAATGTGGCTTGGGGTCCAGGTGGCACAATTGGTAACGCATCGCACCGCATTACAACAAGCAGAGGATGTGGGTTCAAGTCCTGTCCTGGATCAGTTATGTAATATAAGATCAAATATGTAATAATAGGACTGAAGAGGCGTTAAGCCCGAAATGCATATCCGTTCACACCAATAAAACAACCTTTTTCCTCTGAAAGTGTTCCTGTGTGATATGTTCTCAACAGCAACATTGTGCTAAGAAAATACATATAATAGAGAACAAGAAACAACCAAGATTTTTTTAAAAATGGTTTATTTTTAGAATTATATTTTCTATTTATTGACAAGACTATGTCTTGTTTATAAAATCGTACTGCTGTTTTATGTTACCAGCATAGAGATATGAAAGAGTACATGTCAAGAGTTGATATTTGGCACAGAGTATTAGGTGCCCAAATCATTTGTGCATAAAAATCCAGACTTGTAGTTAGTTGGGGGACTGAGAACAGTCAAAATAAAATACAAAATGGTGACCCTCTTCTACAAACAGGCACCTCACCTCACCGAAGTCAGGTGGGGGAGAGTACCACCCACAGCCATTCTAAGAAGTGAACTCTGACCTTAGAAGAAACTGTGTGTTTGGTCCTATGTTAAATAAAATTTGTAATCTGATTTTGTAAATTTGGGAGTGCTTCAAATATGACATTAAAATGGTTTTATGTCGTTACAAGTGGGGTTTTTTAAAATATTATCTAGTATAGTAAAATTGTGGGACCGATAAAAATTTGACGTTATATTAGGGTTGTTGTTACATCCGATGACATTATAATAGGGTTAAACTGTGTATTGTTTGTGCAAAATAAAAAATAATTTCGGATGATACAATAGCCATGATTATTTTTTTCGAAAACGGGAAATTATTGTTACGCATCAACAAAAATTCAACCCGGGCCGACACGCAACAGAGAGAAATTTTGAAATTAGATAGGTTAATTTCATCGAAAATGCATCGTGGCCAATGAAGTTTGAACGATTGCACCCAAAAGCAGCCAGACCAAAGAAGATTGGAGAATGAGAACGAGACCCGCCTTGAGCGTCAAAGTGATTCCGCTCAGTAGTGAGTCTCCGAGACATAGTCTTGTCCCAAATACAGTTTTGCCATTTTATATATAACACATATATATATATACAACTGCAACCCCATTGTTTTAAATTTATCTTTTATACATATTTTACAAATAATTTCATTGCAAGCCACAGTGAGACTATACTGAATGAAAGTTTAAAGTAAGCAAACATTCAAAAATCTTGCATAAAAACGTCAGACTGAATTGTTGCTTTATTTGGCTATGAAAACATTGAGCCAAATGATAAATTTTTATAAGATCTATAACTAATTTGATTCAAACAATATATGGTATGACAGATACTGTACTGCTCCAGAAAATTTCCAAATTGTTGACTTCTAGCAGTAATAAAATAATTGGGCAGTGTCTTAGCAACAATGAATGGACAGAGCAAGACATCCAGATAAAACGCAGTTTTCGATACTGATGACGACAAACAAAGAAATAGTATAAAATAAGCCAGATTATAATTGGATCTCAAAAGCTAAGTGGGGCATTACAAAAACAATATCCCACTACCAAGAACTCCTTTACAAACGAAGGAAGAAATTACAATCGACTTAATTAAAAGCTACATCACCTATGTGTCCAGTCTTTCTAAAATGTAAAATTTGAAAGATAAATATAATAATGTTGAACTTCAATATTAAAATATATGTTTGTGTTTCAATCCATTTCTATTTGCACAATATTAAAAACTAATCGATTTTAATATTGTGCAAATAGTTAGTGCTGTTTTATTTAATGCCATAAGAGTTGAACAAGGTTTTGTTATATGTCAGTCTTTTATAACTGACTAATTTTATAAATACATGCACAAATTAATTCTCAAGTTAAATGATAGTACTGTAATTTAATACATCATAATACGTACTTTAATGCCGTTGAAGTTGTCGACAGCCAAAATGGTACTCTTATTATTTTCGTAACACAGAAAGCCAAATCCTTTCGATTTTCCAGTCTTCTTGTCTCTGATTAAGTTTATTTCTTTGACTTCACCATACCTTTGTAAGTAAAAAAACAAGATTCATAAAGATTTATATTTTATATACAGTATACTTTTAAAAATTATCATCTCTTGTATTCATAATGTTTTTCTTGCAGCAAATATAATTAAATATTTCTGTTTTTCTTAAATCTTCACATCTTCAATATAAAAAAATCAAGATTATTTACCAGGCGAGACCATTTACCAGCAATCTCTTGAACTTTCACACGTCTGTTTGGCTTCAAATCCATGTTCAAGAATCAAAGCAATCAGTTGGAAAGAAATTATAAATGTTTCCAACTAAAATTGCAGAATATCTGCAATTGAAAATTAAGGAAATACCAATAAAATTATTAGTTTCCTGCCATTTTCTTTATCATCCACATAAGGATGAGATTATGGAGAAGTGAAAAGGGAAAACGCTCTTCACTTCTCCATAATACATAACCTGTGATTGGGATATCACTTGATGGGTCTCATTAGTAGCAGAGTTATCCCAAAAACATAATAGCCTAGACAATCCTTATTGTAATTTGCACACATTGAAAGAATGTTACATTATTCAAGAGAACATTTTGAAATCTACTGATTAAAAAACATTGATGTGCATTAACAAAAGAACTGAAATTTAAATTATATTTGTCACATACAAATAATTACTTGGTCTCAATTAGAGTTAAGCATAAACTTAGATAAGCATAACAATAAATCTTTTAAAAATAGCCATTTAAATTAAAATCTACATTAATTATTTTTAAGAAATAAAAAGTACACTGTTTACAGAAATTTTCAATTTAGTGAAAATTGGTTAAATTTTGGTAATGGTAAAGTGGCATCTTTCGAATGGGCACAAAAGTTAGCACAAATTTTGGTATTATTTGAACTTGTAGGATGTTTCCTAGGATAAGTGTGCAAAGAACAAGAGTGATTCCAAAACATTGAACGTACCCTACTCGATAAAGTATGTAAACCGATTTTAGCTTTTCTTAGAATTAAATAAATAAAATTTAAATGTTGCATGGTGTTTTTAAATCTTGCTTACCGACGTCTCCTGCCGCACCGAGAGATTTGTGTGGGATATGCTTACATATAACAACTTTTATTCTTTCCCCTCATTAGATATCAAAGATTTAATTTAAAAATAAGTTAAGATATTGAATAAAATTCACAGTTCTGAACATCAAACCAAAAAAATGTATTATTGTATTTCAATCTATATATATATATATATATATATGTAATTGAGATGGGTTGATAATGATAATTGCAAAGCCCAAACAGTTAGGAGTTGAAACTTGAAATTTGGTACACAGGGTACATCATGAGAATGTACACTAAGGGATTTTCCAAATTTTCCCTCTGCAGATGAACAGGGAGAGGGTTAAGGTTTAAACCAAAGAGCTTGACTTCTATTGTACTATTTTAGATGAGGTTTTTTCTGTTTTTAACTGTGTTTTAGTAGGTTACACCACAAGAATACACACTAATAAGAAATTTTTGGAAATCCCCTGCGGGGAGAGGAAGAGGGTTAAGGATTACCTTGAAGAACTCTGCTTCTACTGTACTATTTTAGATGTGGTTTTTTTGAGTTTCTAACTGCATTAAAATGTAGGGTATGTCACAAGAATGCACACTAAGAAGAGATTTTTGGAAATTCCACCCCCTACCCCAGAGGGAAGAGGATGAGAGAGTTAAGGTGGCCACATACGTTAAGGAAATCCTTTGAGGAATAACTGTGCAGGGCTGGCCTTGAGGAAATTCAGAATTTCCTATTGCCCACACACGAGGAGGAAAATCTCTGTCAGTTGGCCATGCATCTGATGATGACGTACTGGCTGTTCTTGGATGTTTATTGAAAACAAATTGTATTAAAACTTTCGGGAAAAAACATGTGCATAAAAGTCTATGGTGTAAATCAGTGTTTCTCAACAGGGGGCAATATCCCATGTGGGAGTTTTTCCATGTTCAGGGGGCGATTAGTAACAATTTATATTTTGAGGGGCGAAAAACAATTTTTTGGGCAATAGAGTAAAACATTATAATTAGAATAATTAGATATTTTATTCGTTATATCGTACAATAATTAAACAAATAACATTATACTAGTCACTAGTCTATTCAATGCAGTACGAATTTGGCGTTAGCCTTGGCCCTCGGCATCGGAATTTTGAAGTGAAGGGGGTGATACTTCGTAACAGTTTTATTGAAGGGGGCGACGATTCGTTAGAGGTTGAGAAACACTGGCGTAAATAGTAGTAGTAGTGGTGGTATGGGTAGCACTGATCACAAAATTAATTTTTCAAGAGAAATCTTGGGCCATAGATTCTATTAAAAAGCATTGATTATCAGCGAAAGATCAATGGCAAGTCGATTTTACTACCAAAAAAATTCACAGATTAAATTTTATAGATGAAAAACCATTGGATATAACTGGCTGGATCAAAAGTAGTAATTTACAAAACTTATTAAATTATTTCTCAACATATAAAGAATTATTTTTATTTAAAGGTGGATAGATAGAAAAAAAAATTCCCTGTTTTACTTTGTCTTATTGTTAAAATATTAAGTTGTCATGTTTTAATTTACTTGGATATCAAAACAATAAATTTTTTAAAATGTAAAAGAAAATGATATGATATAGTATCAAGATGTTTTATGAAAACTGAAGAAATGAATTGAGAAGATTTCTAAATATTAAAATTACTAGCAGATCCCTCCATACATTATTGTGGCTCAAAATGTATCTACAGTAGAGCGTCGTTTATCCGAAAGAATTCCAGTCGGCCTAAAGTATAATTTTTATTTGTTTTTTATACTTTTCAATGTATATATTTCGTTTGTAAAACACAAAGAAATCATTTTTAACGATACAATAGCCACGATTATTATTTTAAAAAGTTTACGTTAGGCTTAACATCGACGAAAATTCAACGCGAAGCGACACGCAACGGAGAAAAATTTCAACACGGGATAGGTTAATATATTTTTTCGTACATAATCGGTTATCCGAAAAATAAGTTATCCGAACAACCCC
>NW_019385605.1:188823-212370 GCF_000671375.1 Centruroides sculpturatus
CGAGCGGTAGCGTGTGAGCGCTTGGATTCGGAGTAGAGGTGAGGAGAGAGAAACGAGGAAGTGATTCACTCGATTCCAGATTAATAAACAATAACAAATTTATTTTAACGAGCAGGAGTACATGATATACGATCATAGACATCTTGGATTGATATATATATATCCATATTCTATATCCCTAGATTATCGAATCTAACTGTCGCGAGAGAGAGAGAGTTACAGGATATTCGCGTGTGGATAAATACCTTATAGAGAAGTCGAGGATTGATGACTGGATGATTCTCCGTCAGGATTCTTGGGGTGTTGGATGGAATGTTCTTGATATTTAGAGTGTTCAGGTAACAGGAGCAACTTCGGAGGGAGGTATCCGACTGGTGTTGAGGCACTTAGGTGGGTAAGATATACTTATGATAAGGTCGGCGGATGCACGATATTTTGCACGGTATAAATTCTTCAGCGGACGAACTTTGGAGGACGACTGACCTCGGGATCTTTTTTTTTCTCTTTTTTTCCTCTTGGGGTTTTTCCCTGAGGTCAGATGATGGCTATTAACGGTCGCACGTCCAATATGTCTTCTCCATCAAAAGTTCCTGGTGACACATCCCTGACTAACTTGATCTGATTCAACAAGGAACAAACTCCGTGGGAAATAAGTTTTATGGCTTTTAGCCTAATGTTCGATTTTACTTGATTAAAGTTCCAATAAATAAAATTGAAAATAACACTTTACTGAGGGTTAGTTCGGCCCTCACACAAAGATACATAAATAAGTAATTATTGCTTTTGTAGCTCAGTTTATCTTAACACATCTCGTCTCTTAACCAGAGCATTGCCAAGTATAATACTGTACGTCGGCTAATAGCTCAGGTCTGCAAGTAAAAAACTGCATAGGATTTTTATACATTTTCTTACAGATTTCAACTTGGTAAAAATGAAAAAAATTTCATCTAATCAATTTTTTTTGTACACTTAAGTTTTTGTTTGTATTTAGAGTAAAATTCTTAGTTAACTTAAAATTTAGTATTCTTTTTTTTTATTTAAAAAATGGCCTTAAAATGAAGACTTCTCACNAATTTACTCGAGAAATTTTTGATCTGAAAATAATAAAAGTTAATAAGGTTATAGAAAATAATTCTTCCAAACATTCATGAGACGTTTTCACTACTCAGAGGCCTCACAACTGAACGTCACGATGACACACACGTTACGGTTGGCCCGCACAGTCCAAAACTGTGCAGGAAAATCAAAATGGTTTTTTGTTTCTAGTCTGGCAGCCTGTATAGGCTGCCAAAACGGTATAGTTTTCTCCCACACACTGACAGGAATTCCCAAAGGCCAGGCCTGCACAGTTACGCCTCAAAGGATTTCCTTAACATGTGTGGCCACCTTTAGTTTTAGTCAGTATAAAGTGTAAATAATAAAGAAGGAAATTAAATAGTGGCACATATAGTATACATTTTGGCAATTAATAAATATTTTAATCATTTCCATCTTTTGGGTAACCCAAAAACAATAAATCCAAAATAAACAAATTTGAACAAATATTTGAATTCATTCCAAATTCGAAATATAATGTTCCAAACAAGTTTTTTACATTTTAGAATTTAAAATTAATCATTTAATTCGAGTAAGGTTNTCAACTTGGTAAAAACGAAAAAAATATCCAAAAAATTCCATCATGCCAATTTTTTTGGTTACACTTAAGTTTTTGTTTGTATTTAGAGTAAAATTCTTAGTTAACTTAAAATTTAGTATTCTTTTTTTTTATTTAAAAAATGGCCTTAAAATGAAGACTTCTCACATTAATTCTATCAATTATAGCTGGACTTTGTAATAAATAAATAAAAATATTAATGGTTGAAGAGAGTAGTGGTAGAGGGAGGTGGGTTAAGTAGTTTTAGCGTTAGGAGGAAGGTTGCACGATCGTATAGAAACAGGTTAAAAGTTGATAGTGGGTAATATTATTAGTGAGGTGGATGGACGATCCGGAAGACATCTGCGTGTACCATCCAAAAAAACTAATTCCTGTCCATGCAGAAAGTAACAATAAAATATATGCCTGTTGTAAGAAGGAAGAAGCGAGCATGGGATGTTTCTTTAATAACTATCACGTATCCACATCAAAATGCAGACTGTCAGACATTTTCTTTTCTACAGAAGAGTGCAATTTCTTAGAAAAAAACATTGTTGTATTGGACATGGAAATGTGTTATACAATATTCGGGATGGAAATCAATAAGATTATTCTCTTGTCGTTCGATGGTACATTAATATACGAAATGAACGTGTTGACACAGTCACCTATACTCGGGCATAAGAAGAAATGCACGGAAATGATTGGTAAATTGTTAGTGCCATTTGCAGAAATGAGACAGTCTTTGTTAAATTTTATTAACAAAGACACAATAATCATCGGACATGTATTGGAAAATGATCTGAAAGCTCTTCGTTTGATCCACGTGGATTCCTGTATTGACCATCTTTAAAATCTTTGGCATTGGAACTTTTGGGTAGAATCATTCAGACACCTAACCACGATATCATAGAAGATTGCAGGGCGTGTCTGGATCTGGTTCTACTCAAATGGTACCAATCATTTCAATGAAAATTATGAGTTTGTTGATCCTTAAACAGTTGATCTTTAAGAACATTTGTTTTCCTGTAATTTATTGTGTACATAAATACAAAACAAGAACTTGAAACAAAACGGTATTTATTTCTTGTATGATATTGAGTGTTGTATAATGTTATAGTACTGTAATTGCTATGATGTAATACTTCAATGTTGAAAGTATTAAAACTTGAAACTGTTTACTAATTAAACTGCATCGCAATAAGAAGGCACGACAGTTTTTATCTTGTATTTAGTGATCCTCAGCTGTTAAATTAGCAAAGTTATCTCATGTATGGATGTTAAGCTTTTTACAGTACATGTATTTATAATAAATATTAATTAATTTACNGACACGCAACGGAGAAAAATTTCAACACGGGATAGGTTAATATATTTTTTCGTGCATAATCGGTTATCCGAAAAATAAGTTATCCGAACAACCCCTGTCCCCAATTGATTCGGATAAATGACGCTCTACTGCATTATAAATGTATAACACTTCCCCCTTGGGGGAAATTTTTAGAAAAATTTCTTCTTAGTGTACATTCGCTTGACGTACCCTATTAAAATGCAAAAACCCGCATCTAAAATAGTATAATAAAAGACAAGTTCTTCACAGTAAGCCTTAATCCTGTCCCTCTTCCCCGCGGGGGAAATATCAAAAAATCCCTTCTTAGTGTACATTCTGTTGACGTACCCTATTAAAACGCAATAAAAAACACAAAAAATTACATCTAAAATAGTGTAGAGTTCTTTACGGTAAGCCTTAATTAATCCTAACCATCTCCCTTCAGTGGGGGGAATTTCGACATGTATATTATATAAAAACACGTGCGTATTTGAATGCAGCATTGTGTGAAAATTTCAAAGGAATCGGTAAGAACAAACAAACATTACATTTTTATTTATATAGATAGAAGATGATCTAGTTTAGTTCATTTTCACAGAAAAGCAAACTTAGGGAGTCATACTCGTAGTGCTATCTGTTGGAAGTAAAAACATTAACCTAGATTATATCTTTTAATTTATGTGAATGCTTAACGGAATAATATACAGCCTATGTCCACCCCGAAGTTCCATTCTAAATATTGGTGAAAGAATTTTTGAAATCAGATGAATAGTTTCGGAGATTACCCGCTACATCCAAACTTACTTACAAGCATTACCTCTTTATAATATTAGTATAGATATAGATATAGATATAGATTTATAATTTTAATTTACTCGAGAAATTTTTGATCTGAAAATAATAAAAGTTAATAAGGTTATAGAAAATAATTCTTCCAAACATTCATGAGACGTTTTCACTACTCAGAGGCCTCACAACTGAACGTCACGATGACACACACGTTACGGTTGGCCCGCACAGTCCAAAACTGTGCAGGAAAATCAAAATGGTTTTTTGTTTCTAGTCTGGCAGCCTGTATAGGCTGCCAAAACGGTATAGTTTTCTCCCACACACTGACAGGAATTCCCAAAGGCCAGGCCTGCACAGTTACGCCTCAAAGGATTTCCTTAACATGTGTGGCCACCTTTAGTTTTAGTCAGTATAAAGTGTAAATAATAAAGAAGGAAATTAAATAGTGGCACATATAGTATACATTTTGGCAATTAATAAATATTTTAATCATTTCCATCTTTTGGGTAACCCAAAAACAATAAATCCAAAATAAACAAATTTGAACAAATATTTGAATTCATTCCAAATTCGAAATATAATGTTCCAAACAAGTTTTTTACATTTTAGAATTTAAAATTAATCATTTAATTCAAGTAAGTTAATTCTCCATTATAATGACCAATTTTCTGAATTTTTTTATTTTATAAATTATTTTATTTTATATTTTTTAGGTCACTTAAATAAAACACCTTTTAAAATACTAAAGATTTATTTAGTTAAAATTCAACAATGATTTTAATCATTTTTTTAAAATAGATATTTGATAAATATAGTAGTGAAAACGAAATTTCTCATAAATTTGACCCTAATCTTATAATTGAAATGGATGAATAATAATAATAATAAGCGCAGAGCCCAAATTGTTAGGAGTTGAAAGTTGAAATTTGGTACACAGGGTACGTCACAAGAATGCACTTTAAGAAGGGATTTTTAACTCTTAACCCTCTCCCCTCCGCGGAGAGAGAAAGAAGGTTAAGGATTACTACGAACTTGAATATTACTGTACTATTTTAGATGTGGTTTTTTGCGGGAAATCAAACATATTTTTAGATCCATCTAAAGATTCTCTAATTAGTCTCGGAAGAGAGTGAACCTAATTCTTAAACCAGGTGAAAATGTGTAAGATTGGCTATAATCTAATAATCTTAATCTTTGCCATTGTTACTTTTTGCTCGAGCAACGCTGAGCTCATCTGCTAGTTCTCATATAAAATTCTTTTCAGTAATAAAGGAGAAATATGCTTCCAAAATAAAAAAAAAAACAAAAAAAAAATAGTAAGTGTAAAATAGATAGAAATAACAAAAATAATTCATCTGGAAAAAGATATGTATAAACGTAAATTTAAAGAACATATAGAGATTATAAANGGTTGAGCGTGTTTTGACACGTTAGCCTCATAAGGAACTCTTTCCCTGCCCCGCCTATTGGCACTACAGGGTTAAAGAGACTATGCCTTGTTCATCGGCTTGGTCTGATACCTGACATGGTAGACAGGGATGACATAACTGGGCCACATGATACATCTTTCGGGCTCCCTTCCGCACCCAGGCCCAGCCTCTAGCTTGGCATAACTTTTATATTGTGCAGCCTGTTCTGCACTTATTGGCCCACAATACTAAACCTTTATAGCTCACAAACATGAACATTATCCAGCTCAAACATATATATATTAACGAGCAGCGGGTCCCCTTCCCTACAAGAAAGAGGGGGCCCAGCCTAGTGCGTCCACTAGGCACATAGATCATAGATTTATGATCATTTCCATCAAATCCTTTAGTTTCTTTAAGTTTCCTTTACTAGTTGCTAGCGTTCGAAGTACTTGTTCAGGCGGCCTAGACCAGTCGACTTGGTTGGCCCCTCGGCAGAAATCCTCAGTAAGAGGACAGTCAAGTACATAGTGTCTCGCGTCGCCGCGAGGACACCCACAGGAGCAGCTACCATCTCCCTGTCCGAATCTAGACATGAAGTGGGAAAACCTCCTGTGGCTGGTCAGTATCTGGTTCATGAGCCAATTGCAACACACCGGAGTGAGGCCAACTACAGGCACGAAGGCATAGGTTGGCCTACCTACTGTACTTTGTGTCCAGCACTCTTGCCAGTTGGCCATTGATCGTTTCAGCAAGGTACCTTTAATATAAGTAGCCGAGGGTTCCACCGTCCTTGTTATAAATGGGCCGCTAGCTCCTGCCTTTGCCAGCTGATCGGCACGTTCGTTACCCAAGATCCCAATGTGGCCTCGGACCCACCGCAGGGCAACGTGTCGCTCGTGCCTCGCCCTCAGCACCATGCTTCTGATCTCGTGTACCAGCAAATCGCGATGGTACCCGTCGTTTAAAGCCTGTAGCGACAACTGGCTATCAGAGTAAACCGTTGACTGGCTCTGGACCTGAATGTAATAGGATCCACCAAGATGCCCCCTCCAGGGCCACCAGTTCCGCCTGGAACACAGAAGCCTCCTCATTCAATCTGACTGACTGTTCGTACACTTGTACTTTGTCACAGAAGACGCAGTACACGGCACCTACTAAGCTGCCGTCTTTTGAGCCATCGGTGTATATTTCAACACCCGTCCCAGTCGAGTCCGATCCTTTGGGCCGGATGGACTTTAAAGACATTTACCTGATGCCTGAGCCTGACTGGGTACTTCCGATTACAATGCATAGCCTCTATTCCTTCTACTGTGGTTCTGTAGAAGGCCGCCTCTTGGCTGACAACCAAGGGCAGTGGGAGCAGCCCGACCAAGACCAGGGCCATGTCCGTGGACACAGATCTGTACGCTCTCATGATCCGCAGTGCAGCGGGTCGCTGAATCGTGAGCAGTGTCCTGCTCTGTTTGACATTGGCAGAGTCTTTCCACCATACACCACAGGCGTAGCAGACGATGCGCTCTACGCTCATCTTATAGATGGCTCGGAGCACTTCTCCGCTTAGGCCATAGTCCTGTCTTGCTAGTCTCGATAGTGCCGCTATCATGAGGTTCGTTTTCTTGCGAACGTTCCTCAGATGGGGTGTCCAGCATAGTGTCTGATTGATGCTAACACCGAGGTACTTAAACTCGTTCACTCCAGTCAACACTCCAGTCTGGGCCACCGTCAGGACCTCCGATTTCTCGGGGCTGAATAAGAGCTTGTGCAGCTCCCCCAGTGAATGAGCCGTTCTATTGCTTTGTTGCTGCAACTCTCCATGTCGCTACGGCTGTAGCCTGCAACTACTAGCAACAGATTTGACATGTTATCTGGGATACTAGGAATAAATATAAACAACCCACTGTTGGATTAGATCGTGTTTCAACAAACTAAATAAGTTCAGTATCTCGCTGGCCATCTAATGCCACGCTCAGTTTATATCCAGCATTTGAACGCTACTGTGCTTGTATTTTTATTTCTGGAATATCACTTGCAGACGTGTAATTTCTCCCGACAGCTTCTGTTATGTTTGTGGTGAATACACAGTGAAAAGTCAACAAAGAAACATAAGCGAGTTTGTGAAGAAAGTTTAATTTGCGTGTTTCAAATTGAAACTTGGAGATTGAGACAAAGCAGATTTTTGGAATAATATAGCGGATTCAGTTTATATCCAGCATTCGAACGCTACTGCACTTGTATTTTTATTTCTGGAATATCACTTGCAGAGGTTGCATAATTTCTCCCAACAGCTTCTGTTATGTTTGTGGTGAATACACAGTGAAAAGTCAACAAAGAAACATAAGTGAGTTTGCGAAGAAAGTTTAATTTGTTAGGTGTATTGAGTTCACGGGTTGGATGTCACGCCAACTTATGTCAATCAAAACTTCCAAGAACNACAATAAGGATGAACTATCCTTATCGATAGCATGGCAAACTGTTATTTACGACACTTGAGAAGCCAAAAGCGATCCTTCTATCTACAGAGCATGCGCAAGTTTAACATGATGATTTCCTTAGAACATTGCGTTCAATTTCGAATAACATTGATTCTACCTGTTTTATTCACCAAAAGAAGAACTAAGTTCGAAACCGTTTGTGAAAATATTTGGAAATAAGCACTGTTTTGGTTTACAGCAGAAGTAAGTCGTTTATTTTACAGTGTGTTTAGAGGAGATTATTTAATTTAGTATTTTTTTATTTTTTAAACATGGCCTTAAAATGAAGACTTCTCACTTTAATTCTATCAATTATAGCTGGACTTTGTAATAAATAAATAAAAATGTTAATGGTTGAAGAGAGTAGTGGTAGGGGGAGGTGGGTTAAGTAGTTTTAGCATTGGAGGAAGGTTGCATGATCGTATAGAAATAAGTTAAAAGGCAATAGTGAGTAATATTATTGGCAAGGGTGAGCATGTTTCGACATGTTATCTGGCATACTAGGAATAAATATAAACAACCTGCTGTTGGATTAGATTGTGTTTCGACAAGCTAAATAAGTTCAGTAGCTCGCTGGCCATCTAATGCCACGCTCAGTTTATATCCAGCATTCGAATGCTACTGCGCTTGTATTTTTATTTCTGGAATATCACTTGCAGAGGTTGCGTAATTTCTCCCAACAGCTTCTGTTATGTTTGTGGTAAATACACAGTGAAAAGTCAACAAAGAAACATAAGTGAGTTTGCGAAGAAAGTTTAATTTGCGTATTTCAAATTGAAACTTGGAGATCTAGACAAAGCAGATTTTTGGAAACAATGGGAGAAAAGGAAAAAGAAGCGTGGGACTCTTTCNTTTGTAATAAATAAATAAAAATGTTAATGGTTGAAGAGAGTAGTGGTAGGGGGAGGTGGGTTAAGTAGTTTTAGCATTGGAGGAAGGTTGCATGATCGTATAGAAATGGGTTAAAAGGCAATAGTGAGTAATATTATTGGCAAGGGTGAGCATGTTTCGACACGTTATCTGGCATACTAGGAATAAATATAAACAACCCGCTGTTGGATTAGATCGTGTTTCGACAAGCTAAATAAGTTCAGTAGCTCGCTGGCCATCTAATGCCACGCTCAGTTTATATCCAGCATTCGAACGCTACTGCGCTTGTATTTTTATTTCTGGAATATCACTTGCAGAGGTTGCATAATTTCTCCCAACAGCTTCTGTTATGTTTGTGGTGAATACACAGTGAAAAGTCAACAAAGAAACATAAGTGAGTTTGCGAAGAAAGTTTAATTTGCGTATTTCAAATTGAAACTTGGAGATCTAGACAAAGCAGATTTTTGGAAACAATGGGAGAAAAGGAAAAAGAAGCGTGGGACTCTTTCAAGAATGCAATGCATAAGTTTTTGGGGAATACTAAGGACCTCGACTACAAAACCATTGTACAATGCATGCTGGCAGCAGCGTATGAAGCTCAAGGATGCGAGATGAGTTTAAAAGTTCATTTCTTACACTCTTGTATTGACTATTTTCCCAAAAACTTGGGAGCCTACAATGAAGAATGGAGTGAAAGATTTCACCAGGATGTCCGTGATATCGAGAGACGTTAACGAGGAAAATGGGATGTCAATACGTTAACTGACTACTGTTGGATGCTCAATCGAGAAACCAGAGAAAGAAATTGGAAACGAGTTTGGAAAAGCATCAAAAAGAAGAAAAAAGGTTTCATTAGAAAAAAGAGTAGACCTAAAATTGTGTATAAATATCAGAAACAATTTGTTGATTAGTTGTAAGAAAATATAATATATTTAGTTCATTGTAATAAATAAAGAGTTTTTATCAAAAATTTGTTTCTATTTTGCAAAAAAACCTTTACATCATGGGATGTAACAAAAGTTATTTTTAGAATCTGCGATCTTTCAAACATATAATTCAGCAAAAATATTCCATGCAGCTGGAAAAAAATTTCTTTTTGCAGACCTGTGTAGTAAATAAAGGGATTTTTAACGCCTTTTAGTTAACGCAAGACAGAATATTGGCATATATATCTCTGGAATTTAAATAATATTACAATCGCTGCCACCGTCCGACTCAACAAAATAAGTCACGACCCGCATTTCACTGCCCGCAGAAAACAATAAAGCGTAGTAATATCGCCCGAAGTCAAGCCGACCGACGTTCGTAAATTTATTTATTAAGTTAACAAAAATTATTTTAGCAATTTCAAATAAAGAACTTTTAAATTTAAAGAAGAAAGTAAAATTTTAAAAATTATTGAAGGGCGCACGGGATAGTGTGCTTAGTCTTTTGTCTGAAATTCAAAGAGATTTTACCGAGTCTTCGACCTAGCAACACACCATATCATAACCCATCGTAGTAGTCTAGTCGATAAGTTCTCAGACTCGATCAGATGGGAAACAAAGCCACCGAACTTTTTACTAATAAAAGGCATCGTCAGGCAAGCCCATCTTTCGACGTATGCGCCATTTTGCTCCACGCGCTCTCTCTGGCAGAAACGGGCTCTTTCGAACACATTTTGAAGAATGTCCGAGGAAGTGGCCAACGCGGCCGGTTCTTCATTCGTTCCCCAATCGACAAGAAGCAACATCCGGCGGGGTGTTTTTTAGCTCCGAAAACAGAGTAGAATCATCAGGAACAAGATCGGGGGTGTTTATTGTGGTGGGGAACCGTCGTTTAGTTGTTTTTAATCGAATTCGTCTCGAGAAAAACTGCGCTACCTCCACAAGAGTATACCAGAATTTCTCTCCGTATAGGACACGTCTACTAGAGAGGTGTCTTAAGAGAGCAAAATTAGAAGAAAACGCCCCATGTATAAAGGATGGACTTTTACCATTTACCATTTTTAGGTCACTTATTCACACCTGTAGGTACTTACGTAGACACACGCACACTGTTTAAAACAAATTTCCAAAGTTCTATCTGCAAAGTTTACTTTACGAGAGAAGAGAGACTTACTGTGAAAAGATGCATATGACGTCTCCTTCCGTCAGATCGTAATCCAAACCGCCGACGAACACCCAAGGACTTTTCTGGTAGATCTTGTGCCACGAACAACTGGCGTTAATGCCTAACTGAATTTCCCTTTCGTTTAACTTGGTTATGTTCTTTACATTTCTGTAATAAGATGATATTGCGTCGTTCAAACGACTTCTCAAGCAATTAAGCAACAAATAGCAACTTACGTCATAGGATTCATGGCTCTTCTTTCGTTTCCAAACACTCGTCAAAATAATCGACTGCGAGCCACCATTTGTAATACTCTCGAAAACGATGCACCTCCTATTCCGGAAGTAGCCGAGAATAAGCGATGGCTTTGACTTAATTTTATTTTTTTTATTATATTTAAAACGAAAAGTTATTAATAAAAACTATAAAAATAATTTTATACTCCTTTCAAATGTATTACTCAGTAATAAAATGATATTTATTAATGAGTTAGAAAATGCGCTTCAAAAAAAAAAAAAAACAAAAGAAAACGAATTCGGTTTTTTCACGGGCAATAAAAAAATAAAATTTGATAAAAGTTTATTACGCGATTTGTTTAAAGTAATAAAATAGTACGAGAGATAAAAAAATATATTATCGCGACTCGTATAAGCGGACAACGTTTGTTTAATTAGGAAAGTTCTATTATTACAATTTCATTTATTCATTTTAATTAACTCGTTAAATGACGTAGCGATACTGGTAATGTAATAAATGAAGTTATACGTAGACAATGATTTTATACGCCGGAGGGTGGAATATTTACCAATAAAAAACGTACGCGGGCGAAATTAAGGCTAGTTAATAAACGAAAACTGAGGAATTTGGATAGAGTGCGCGATTTAGTCGCCATCTGGTGATATATTTAATAATTAAAGGGAGTACATCTGTAAGAACAAAAATCACTCGTCTAATTCGAATTACAAATATAAAACAGCTTAAAAGTAGATCGAACAATGCGAAAATGGTGTCAAAAAGGAAATAATCCGGGTCATCGGCCGAAGAAAAGGAAACTTTTCTATACAATAGCTTATCGGTTTCCCGGGAGGAAACATGTCCGCCTGACACCGGGATTTCCGATTTGAATTCTTATTGACCAGGACGCGATGTCTTTTAGCAAATTTGGTTAACACAGAATTAAAAAACACAAGGTGAGAGACAAGGTGCAGAGAACCGAGGATACGGAAGAGCGGGGATGTCCACGAAACGCCACACGAGATTATCTATGGCGGAAACTTTCTAAAAGAATCTGGTCCTTATTTAGGATATAAACGCGTGAATAAAATCTGAAAAATTCCGCGTCGGTGGGATGCAATTGGCTACAAAAATATTACAAAGAGATTAAATTTTAATAATTTACAAAATTATTAAATTTCGGCCGATACTCGATAATTTTTTAAAATTACGTTTGTAAATCCAAAATCATCACCGAAAAAAGGGGATTTTCGAGAGAAATCCCGTCTCGATGTCACATCCGTCTTTCCGACCGGGTATTGCATCAGCGTTGCAATATCATTAAGCGTTAAAGAGAAATAGAAAGTTTTCTGTCGGTGTTTATCGATTTAACGACATAACTGCTCACCACCCCGTTATAAGGAGTTAAACGAACAGCCATGTCGGTGGAGCGTCGACGGATCTCCCTCAGGGTAAGAGTTTAATGATTCGTCGTAACGTTTAGAAATTCCTCTTATAGCCAATGACGTTTGCGTTGTATAAAATGAAAGAACTTTCGATAAGCGCGCGATGCCAAACACTAGAAGCAAGACTAAAGCATTGCTTATATTTAGTCCTACATCCGACTCTTTGGATAAATTTATATTATTTGAGAAAACCTTTCTACAATTCTATTAAAATACAAAGGAAACACGGCGATTTCGCCTTCCGTCGTTAAATGTGGCAAGAGTCGATTTTCCTGTTTGCGTCATTTTGTCCTTGAACAATTGTATATTTATTTCTAGTCGAAAGAACGTTCGGATGACTGTCCGTAGTAAAACGGGCGAAGTTAAATAACTTAATTCTTAATCTTATAAAAAGAATTGAAGCGATGTAGGCCTATTTCACTCTTTCTAAAGACACATTCCCTGTCGGTATCGCGTAAATTGGTAAGTTTTCATCCATACAGAATAACAAGTAAATAAAAAATTAATATTAAAATATATTGTCTATTTAAATTGTCGTGTAACGGTGTAACGGCATGTATAGAAATTCTGGTGGACGTCCTGTTTACATAAATCTATTTGAATGTTTGTTTGTCGTCCGTATATGCGTGACGTAAAGTTAAGACTTTGCCCGTAAGATGAAAAAAGAAATTATCGATTCTTATAAAAGTATCGTAGAAAATGGCCCGGGATTATCGACAGTTTCTACAAAAGATATTTTGTATATTGCGGCAGAAGCTATTGCGGGACCATAATATGGCTGTAAGGACATCTGTCAGTATCTGCAGACTACTTAAAAAATACTGAAGTTGGCTCAAAACGAGCAAGAAGTGTTTTTTCTTACTGCCAACAGAATCCTATTAGTAAACAATGCCCAGAACTTCCTCAAATTTGGCACGCGTCGAAACGTAATCCTTCTCGTCACCAACGTCGCGCCAATTACGATTAAAATCATCAGATCTCTCCACCTTAAGCTCTTTCGCCTTAGCATTTCTGATATATATATCTTTTGTTATTGCTATTGGCTATTGTCGCAGCCTTATGTTATACCGATCACACTTATTTTACTGTATTATCTTCTTTATATTTTGCCCTTGTACCCTCTCTGCATTTTCCTTACTATGTTTGTTTGTCTGTGTTTTTATTCTCTCTCACATATTGTATGTACTTAATGAATTTGATTATATTGTAAACAATCCCTGATTATGCACTGCGATATCAGGGGATATAACTCATGTTATGTAATTAAAGAGTAATGAAGAAGAAGAAGAAGAAGCCTTAGCATTTAACGATAGACCTAATGCAGCGCTGGATCCAATAGGTGCGAGCCCCGATTGAATTTTTTTTTCTTTTGCGGGGTCCCTCAAACTTTAAATAACAAAATTAATTAACAGTTAATTTACATATTGAATTACGTTGTTATATAATTTAAGTCGGTAGCCATCTCGTTAAAATTACGGTAAAAATACAAAATAATTCCCGTTCAGAATCGTTCTCTTCGGCATTTCACCCCTTTATAACGAATTAAACGGAAGTTTTCTTTGCAGAATGCCACGGAAATAAAAGTGAAAAATCTGTTAAACCTGCTCTCGTGTATCGTTTTGGCTCAGTGTTGCACCGAGTTCTTGAGCAGATGGAAGAATGTCCCGTGTCCCAGGTTTTTTCTACGGGTCACCAGAACCGATTGTCTTCTAAGCGAAAACGTTTTTGTCGCTGTTAGCGTCGATTATCTTTTCATCGATTGCTACGGAGCGGATCCGGATCGTCGGATCTTCCGGTGTTTGCAACAAACAGAAGACCTTAATTTAGTAATGCGCAATTGTTATTCCCGAAATTTTAGTTTGAGTGAATTTTTATCTGGACTCGTCATACGCAATTTGCAAATTGCATTTACCAAAATCGAACCGAATTATCAAACTTTGCACATTGAAAAGCTGCCATTTGTCAGAAACGTATCCCTGTCCGGAATAAGAACCGCAGGAACATTCGACCTGACGTTCGATTTCCAACCCGTCATCTACTCGCTACAAATTTTCGAATATAATTTCACCTCCTTTCACCAGCCACCATTTAAAAATCTGACAAATCTTCCAATTCTGAAAATAGTGTATGGAAATCTACAGCGTGTTCAGACGGAGCTACTCCAAGAGTTGAGAAATCTCAGAATACTAACCTTGTACAATAACAGATTAAGAGACATTCCACGTGGATTCTTTAAAAATCTCACATTGTTAACATATTTAGATTTATCCGATAATCAAATCGAGAACTTCTCGGAAGATATCTTTTCCGATCTCTTCAGCCTAGAAATACTTCGGATCAAAAACAATAAACTGACGGTTCTTCCGGAAAATTTGCTTTCCTCCCTCGCTCAGTTAATCGGTCTCGAAATAAGTGGAAATACAGGAATAAAAAACTTACCCAAAGGATTCTTAAGAGGCTTGACACACTTAGAACTATTTTGGGCATCCGGATGCTCTTTGGTACGTCTGGAGGAATCTTTATTTTCAGACACCACCTCCTTGATAGACTTCTTCGTAGATTTTAATAACATTACACGTCTACCGGAAGCACTGTTTAATAACACGGAACATCTGAGTCGTTTGTTTATGACTGGAAATAAATTATCGACTTTGCCACCGCGTGTATTTTCTAACTTAAAGAGAATCGGATCATTAGACTTATCGTACAACAGACTGAACAGTTTACATAAAGATATCTTCAAGCGCTTATCAACACTGGCAGTGTTGCGGTTATCCGATAACGATTTGTCCTCCTTGCACGAAGATACACTTCTACCTCTTTTGAATTTGAGGATCATCGATCTATCGAATAACAACTTCGAACGTTTACCCGCAAAATATCCTTTTGGTTCCAGCAATTATTTGCAAAATGTGAAGATGAGCAACTCGAATCTGAAGACTTTTCCTAATATTGATTGGTCGAATAACAACCTGACTGAAGTCGATCTATCCCACAACCAATTTCGGCAAGTCACTCTACCCGTGTTTACCAAGAAGCGCACCAAGATATTGCTCAACCACAACAACATATCCACCATCTACATTGACTATCGACGACATTCTAACAGTTATCCAGTGTATAACGTCACAGGAAATGTCATCGAGTGCGACTGTCGAATCAGACAGTTCTTGCGATTTCTTCATTTTGACAAAAACGCCGTCCGCATTTTTCCAAATTCCAATATCCTGAGATGCAATGGAGATTCCGAAAAGAAACTAACAGAAATTTGGCCAATTTACAGTGTCTGTCCGCGGAAAGAGGAGTGTCCTTTGTTTTGCGAGTGCTACTTGACACTAGAAGGACAAAGTACAATCGATTGTTCTCGTAGAAATTTATCTAATTCGCCCGCGAATCTTCCTACAAATGCAACATTCGTCTTTTTGAACGACAATCACATTGCCAATCTGTCCGAAGTGGACGGGACTACGTGGAAAAACGTCACCCATCTCTATCTTAGTAACAATTCTCTGACGTCACTAAACGATTGGGTCGTTCCGGATAATCTCCTCTATTTGGCTCTGGATGGAAACAAGCTGTCGGATTTGCCCCCTTCTGTGATGAAGCGCGTGGAAGATTCGTCAAACTTCAGCATCTTTCTTTCCAGAAACGAGTGGAAATGCGATTGTCACTCTGTTCATTTTAAGAAGTGGTTCACGCGGAATTTGCTTAAGATCCGTGATTCCGAGAACGTAACCTGCCAGAGAGTCAATAGAGTTAATAATTCCGTGACACACGAGCTAATTGCAAGTATACCGCTGGATGTGTTCTGTCTAAAGGAACCCGTGTGGCCTTTATGGCAAATAATCGTTCTTACAGTTTCGGTAGTATTGTTATTGATGTCATCAGTTCTCGTAGTTGCCTGTTATCATTACAGACTCGCTATATTGGCCTTTCTGTACAGTCGAGACGTGTACTTGCCCTGTTGCTACAGGGTCCTCGACGAAGAGGAAAACAAGTACGACGCTTTTGTGTGTTATAATAGTTCCGATTCTAACTTAACCATGGAGATGGTGGATCGACTGGAACCCACTTATCGCCTTTGTATTCACGAACGTGATTGGTTGGCGGGTAGCCCTATTAGCGAGAACATCGTGCATTCTGTGCTTAACAGTAGAAGGACGGTGATATTGTTGTCTCGACAGTTTCTGGACAGCATGTGGTTCAGTGTGGAGTTTCGTGTGGCTTACAACAGGATGATGGAAGACCAAGCTTATCGTTTGGTTTTGGTTTTGGTGGAAGATTTGGAGAATTGGAAGGAGCTGGAGGACGATCTTCGTCGTTTGCTTTCGACGAGAACTTACTTGAAGTGGGGAGAGAAATGGTTCTGGGAAAAGTTGAAATATATTCTTCGCAAACAATAGTTGATAAAAGCAATTGGCTGGCTACTGTTAAAAGAATGAAGCCAAGTTGTTTCTTGTTTCGTGATTTGTCTGCGATTTTTCGCTACATTGTCATTGTTGTTAGTGATACTGAACATAATAAACACGATGTATAGAAAATTATGATGTCATATTTCTGTTTTTTTCGTATCGTAAATTTACAAGTTAAACTTAAAATAATTGAATGATGAATGAGACGGACGTGGTACTAAAATGGTACTAATATTTCCAGTCAAAAATATAATAATTTCGGACGATTACGGAACCCCAATTTTATGTAACGTTTTCATCAAATAGTTTATAATAAACAATCATCCCTATCATTCACTGTCTGATTGAAATTAATGAAATAGGTGCTAAAACTGACGCAATTACATATATAGACACTTCGTAAAGTGATGCAATAACATCAAGAAAATTTTAAGTATAATAAAGAATATAATACACTCTGTCACAAAAAAATGTATGCACCCAGAAGAAATCGAGCCACAATCATGAAAGTCGGTAAGAATGTAGACTAGTAAGACATATGCAAATGATTAAAAATTCAGAACAAAAGATCATTTTATTAAGAAGTTATGGAATGAAAAACGTTACAAATCAGTAAGTAATAAAGCCACCTCTGGCAGCTATACAAGCCAAAACATGACATGGCATCAAATCAATTAGGTCACCTATGACCCCTTGTGGAAGATCATGCCATAATCTTTGCAACTAGGCAGTTAATTCACTTGTATCACAAGACGGCTGCATTTGCCTTCCCAACACGTCCCAGACATGCTCTATTGGCGAGAGGTCTGGTGACCTTGCAGGCCATGGAAGTACATCATATCCTTGAAGACATTGTTGGGAGAGTCTTGCAGTATGTGGACGAGCGTTGTCCTGCTGATAAATGGCACCTGGGCGACTTGATAGAATAGGCAGTACAACCGGCATTAAAATGCTGTCCACGTAACTGCAAGCCATCATGTTGCCTTGAAGGACGACTGGAGGTGATCGTGTGTCATAACAAATCGCTCCCCACACTGTCACACCTTGTGTAATCACTGTATGCCGCTCGACAACAAATGCCGGATCAGACTGCTGGCCGGGCCGCCTCCACACACGTGTTTGGTGGTCATCAGCACTGAGACTGAATCAGGAATCATTGCTGAAGACCACACGCTTCCAGTCGGTCACACTCCAACTTGCCCGAGGTCGGCAAAAATCCAATCAACACTGCCTATGATGTGGGGTCAGTGGTAAGCGTCTTAATGGACGTCGGCTCCTTATACCAGTGTCGGCCAGTCGTCTCCTAATGGTTTCCCTTGATGCCACCGGATGCCCGGACGGTGGTAAATGGCGTCGAATTGATGATAGCGATGTTGTTGGTGCGGACGTTGCCACTCTTCTGATTTCACGATCCTCGCGCTCATTTGTGTTTCTGGGATGTCCTGACCCTCTGCAACGGTAGACTCTCCCTTCCGTCAGCCACTGTTGCCAACACCGAGCAACTACCATATTGCTCCGACAGAGGTGGCGGCCGATACACCTGTTTGACCAACCGGCTTCTCTGAGGCCTACTATATGGCCCCTTTCAAACTCCGTCAACTGCTCGTATTGCTGCCTGTTACGTCTCAGAGGCATTTCTATTCACAATACCATCCATCCAAGTTGACAGATTCGCTTAAATAGCCATACGGCACGAGCACTTGTGCTTTTAAACTCTCCCAGCTGCGCATCTCATATGCTCGTACTGCCGTTAGCCTTGTCTCATTGGCGTTAAAATTTTTATCATTTGCATATCTCTTATTAGTCTACATTCTTACAGACTTTCGTGATTGTGGCTCGATTTCTTCTGGGTGCATACATTTTTTTGTGACAGAGTGTATTATAATATAATAAATTTATAATTATTTTTTTAAAGCACGATTGGTTATAAAATTAAGACGAAATTCGATAGTCTATATATATATCTATATATATCTATATCTATATATATATATATATATATATAAATGGACGTGTGTGTCCCTATATTTCACTTTTCAGCCAAAACTACACATCACACATGAATGGTGTTTGTATGTGGTAGTAGCCCCCCAAGTCTCCATTCGTGCACTAAGGTGGTTGCGTCTCGATAGCTATAAGGGTGCGGGAGATATGGGGCTGAAAGTGGTTTTCTATTTCGATTTTAAAAATGTTCGAACCGTTTTAAATTCGAATTGGTTCAATTATAGAACGATTGTAAACGTTCCAGAAACGTTGAAAATAGTTCGTTTGACTGGACGTGAACGTCTCCTGTTTAGGAGACGTTCTAAATAGTCTGGAAACGGGGGACCTAATTCTTGCATTCTCTGAAAACGGGTAAGGTTGGCTATAATGTAATTATCTTAATCTTCACTATCTTTACTTTTTGCCCACAAATAAAAGCCCAGCGAGGCGGGTCCTTGCAGCTAGTATTATTAATAAATGTTGTCAATGTAATGTTCATTTTATAATAACTAATAGATGTGTAGATACATTTTTAATTTATAAATAGCTTTCAAAAAATTTCAAAAATAAAATTATAAATTAAATTATTTGACAATAAACTGACAAATTATATTCGAATAGAACACAGCGTATTCGAACAAAATATGAATATACAGTCAACACACCTTAATACTGAGAACACATATTTATTCAGCTAAACAAACGTTTTCAACCCATTTCATGGGCCATCATCAGGTTAAAGACGTTCGAATCAATCTCACTTTCGAACACGTTCAAATTTAAATTACATTAGAACAAACGTTGAAATTAAATTACGTAAACAAGCATAACGAAATTAATACAATAAATAAGGAAAAACAAAATAATATAAAAAGGAATACAAAATACGCTAATTTCCCACAATACAATATGTAAACATTTTTTATATAGCAACTCAGGTTTTTATTGAGCCTGGTGGATGTATCATCTTACGAGTTCTTTCTGATTATGTATTTCCATGCCGACGGTAAAATGGTTGCATCCTTATAGTTTAAACATTTATCTGTTAAGCTAGATCTGTAGATCTCACACTTCTCTGTTGTGGATGCAAGTGTTGGCGAGTGTACAGTACCTTTGTAATGATTCTGGCCTCTTCCCATTTAACTATGGATCCATCTGTTTGCGCTATTTTTGATAACGCTGTTGTACATCGGCTCTTTGCTACGTCATACTTATGCTCTTTCATCCTCACGTTAAGGGTTCTATTGGTGACTTCTATATATTCTTTATCTATTCCTAATTGGTCGTTTTTGTACGGTAAATAGTTTTTAAACAGTTAAGGGGAGTCTCAATGGACAGCCCAATGTCTGGCCTGCTCTGTGAGTTAGTTGTGAGAAAAATGGAGCGCTCTACACTTATCAACTATAATGAAGACATAATCCTATACAAAAGATACGTTGATGATGTGCTTATTATATGGAAGAACGACGCAAAGATACAATAATTCTTGAGCCAAATGAATTCTAACCAGCATGGTTTAAAACTGAACCTGGAACAGATTAGTAGCAAAGAACTGCATTTCTTCGACGTTAACATTGAATTTAGGAACGGATCACTGTACACAAAGGTGTATATCAAACCTACACATGATCCGATATATATACCATGGACATCTAATGATCCAACTTCATATATGCTCTCTGCCTTTAGGGCTCTAATCAGAAGAGCGTTTTTATATTGCTCTAACATGATAGACACAATAGAGGAGCTGAATAGAATTAAAGAAGAGGCGAAAGGGTTGGAATTTGGAACAAGATCTGTAGAACGTCTAATTACCGCATACAACGATCCTAGAAATGGCAAAAAGAAAAAATCGGATGAACGTAGCAACATCACAAAATTCACATACAGTCGACCCCCCTATAAGATATAGATACGTTCCAATTTATTAGGAATTCGATTTCTTACAAGTCGTTCCAATCACAGCCCGACACGTATGAAGTTTACGGGCTACAGCTGATTGAAAGGTTTTCTTCCATAAAATTAATCGATTCTACACTAATCCGACTCAACATTTCCAAAATACGTATATTTTTTCGTAGTTTTATAGGAATCGTAATTATAGGGACCGTAATTATAGGGGGGTCGACTGTATAATAAACATCTATTCCCGGTTATGAAAGAAATCGCCAACTACAAAAACATCAATATTGTATACAAAAGAGCTCCCACATTATATACGTTGCTCAGAAATGACAAAGAAAAAATTAATGAAAAAGAACAACCAGGAGTGTATGCAATACCGTACAAGAACGACCAATTAGGAATAGATAAAGAATATATAGAAGTCACCAATAGAACCCTTAACGTGAGGATGAAAGAGCATAAGTATGACGTAGCAAAGAGCCGATGTACAACAGCGTTATCAAAAATAGCGCAAACAGATGGATCCATAGTTAAATGGGAAGAGGCCAGAATCATTACAAAGGTACTGTACACTCGCCAACACTTGCATCCACAACAGAGAAGTGTGAGATCTACAGATCTAGCTTAACAGATAAATGTTTAAACTATAAGGATGCAACCATTTTACCGTCGGCATGGAAATACATAATCAGAAAGAACTCGTAAGATGATACATCCACCAGGCTCAATAAAAACCTGAGTTGCTATATAAAAAATGTTTACATATTGTATTGTGGGAAATTAGCGTATTTTGTATTCCTTTTTATATTATTTTGTTTTTCCTTATTTATTGTATTAATTTCGTTATGCTTGTTTACGTAATTTAATTTCAACGTTTGTTCTAATGTAATTTAAATTTGAACGTGTTCGAAAGTGAGATTGATTCGAACGTCTTTAACCTGATGATGGCCCATGAAATGGGTTGAAAACGTTTGTTTAGCTGAATAAATATGTGTTCTCAGTATTAAGGTGTGTTGACTGTATATTGTTAAAGAATCTGAGTGTGGATAAGAGATCAAAATGTGAATATTTGTTGCCATAGCAAAATATTGCTGAAATTTTCTTTTTTACAATTAAATAGTCAATTTTACTTTAAATAAAACAAAAAATATCAATTTAACGTTCTTTGTGCATACTTTTTTTGTTTACGTGTTCCGCATTAATTAATTTTAATTTAATAATAAAATTTAAAGTTTACTGCTACAAACTACTGTAAAAATATTAAGTCTTTTGCATTATATTTGATATATTTAAATGTGAGAAAAATATTAAATCGTTACGCTTTAAATCCCTACCAGAAAAATGTACGTCAACCATCCGTCGATGTCTACGCTACATTTTGCTTTCCTCCGCTTATTTGCGGGAAATCTAGACAATCGAACGTCTGTAGATTTACTTTTATAATTTGGTGCCACGCAATAACCCATTGTTTAAAGGTTTGACTACTTATATACGTAATAATAGTCAACTCACGCGGGAACTACGCGCGGAGTGTAGTCTATCGATGAGTCCCAAAATGGGCGCTGCCGCCTTGAATCACCGGAGCGTGTCTCAACCTTCTTATATAGACCTTGATCAGCGCGATAGCCTCTTCCCGCCACGATTCAAACACGCTTTCTCACCGCGCAACACAATTAAGACTTATTGACCTATAAATTTTCGTTTGACTAAACGAGCCTACTTATATTCGGAAATTTAACTGTTCGAACTGTTTTAAATTTGAATTTGTTATTGCGTATTGGTTCGATTATAGAACGATTGTAAACGTTCCAGAAAATTGATCAAATTGAAACAGTTTGTTTGATTCTCAGCAATTCTCATTGTTCTCAGCGGTATAGGTTATATAACAATTACTATGGTTGTTGAAATACTGAATATAAATGGGTTTTGCTTGCAAAATCTGCACGGGTGAAGTCGTGGGTAACAGCTAGTTATTACATATAAATAAACGTAGTAAGAAAGTGTATATTTTTTATTTTTTGGAGTTTCCAGAACGATTCAGATAGCGAACAGTCTTGGAACGGATTATGTTCGTTAACCTGTCACCCACTGTATTTACTTAATATAAATTTATTGTTAGATATATTATTTTCAATTACTTGAGGATTCCAACCTGCATAGGTTATAACAATATCATCTGCATACAATATATTACTTTTGGGAATGGTTTCTATATCATTTATTTAAATATTTTAAAAAGCAATGGGCCCAGAGTGGATTCCTGTGGGACATCTTTGCTTATTTGAAAAGGTTTAGATATTGAATTATTTACCTTAACATAGTACATAGAATTTGATAAATAGGAGATTAGCCACTCCAATGGCATTCCACTTAATCCGACTTTAAACGATTTTTGTTTTAATATCTTGATAACTACACCACGAAAAGCCTTAGTTTAATTGATAACCGTCAATAATATATTGACGGTCTCAATGAGTTACAGCATCAATTGTAAAAGCCTCTCTTTTTAAGCTACAGTATACTGGTTATCAGATATATTTATTTACAAATCCAAAAAATCTTTTATAAAAGGCCATTTCAATTATTTTAGTTATTCTTTGAATGATAGTAATCGGACAATAGCTATCCATATCCCAGTTAGATCCTCTGTTTTTAAATTTACAAGATTGTGTTTAAGCTTCTCCAGAAACATCTCACATTCAAAGAATTTATTAATTAAACTAGCTGCAAGGACCCGCTTCGCTGGGTTTTTATTTGTATGTAATATACTTTTTTTGATATATAAAAGACTGTTTTTCTAAGTAATCTAGAATCCAGCTGCCCGTTTCACTGGGCAAAAAGTAACGATAGTGAAGATTAAGATAATTACATTATAGCCAATCTTACCCGTTTTCACAGAATGCAAGAATTAGGTCCCCAGTTTCCAGACAGAACGTCTCCTGTTCATGTCCAGTCAAACAAACTATTTTCAA
>NW_019385606.1:0-924 GCF_000671375.1 Centruroides sculpturatus
CTACATATTTCGCATTCATTGAAAGCTTGTATTATTGTATTCTTAACAGTTGTCTCTCTTTGAACAGTCCAATCCCCAGAATCATCTCCATTACATTCATCAGACTGAATAACCATATCTAAAACAAGTGAATCATCCTTACATAATACAGTTATATTGTGGAGAACACCAGTAGCAACAATAATAATAAGTGATAAATAATAATAAGACCAAACCTTAGACAAGGAAATCTACTCTTCCATATTCCAAATAGTCTCTCTACTGTGTTTCTAGATTTAATATGAACAGCATTATATTTTAATTCTGCATTTGTTGTTGAGTTTAAAAGTGGTGTCATCAAATATGGTTTGCAAGGATAGCCACCATCTCCTAGAAGATGGACTCTATTCTCAAATTTCAGACATAATTCTGAATTATTAAATATTGTAGAATTGTACTGATCCAGCCCACCTTGCTACTAAGTTTCTTATTAATAAATTAGCATCACTGACTACCTAAAAATATTAATTGAATGAAAGATGTAATATTTATTAAAAATATAAATACATTCATGTAAACCAGGGGTGTCCAACCCGCGGCCCGCGGGCCGCATGTGGCCCAAGGCAAGTTTCAATGCGGCCCAATAAACGTGTAAACAAAACCGACAAATGTTTTAATTTTTTTATTATTTATTTATTTCAACGGCATAAACTCAGAAAAGATTAACAAAGCCGTAAACCTTTATTCATACTTTATTTTTGAGTGGAAAGAAAATATTTTCAAATACTTGGAGATGTGTGAATGCGGAAGGATTACTAAATAAAGCTGGAGTTGTGACTCAAAGGATTAAAGACCCAAATTTGGGAAAAGGAGGGAAAAATGAGAAAGGACAAAAGATGTAGTAATGAGAAACGTTAAATAGATCTTCTGTTAAGCAAATATGGA
>NW_019385606.1:2029-4750 GCF_000671375.1 Centruroides sculpturatus
GAGGAGGCGAGGTGAAAGAAAGGAGAAGTGGCTGCGATTTCGTCGAGAGAGGACGAAAACGAGTGTGGTCCTGACCGAGGGGTCGAGCAAGAAGTAAGAAACCTTGCGATAGAAAACCGAAGGAGGATCATACCCTGATCGCATAGTGAGAGATCAGAGGTATCGGAACCTTGTAAGACGGCTGAATTATAGAGGAACGTAGGGCAATTGCTAAAGAAATCGAGTTCCCCCATGTTCAAGTAACGGCAAGCGGGAAGACCACAAGACAACTTCAGAAAACGTAGACGTTCATAAGAGGAAAGAAAATAAGGTCTGCAGTCATTAAGAATTTCAAGACGGTGAATCATCCGAGACCACGTGGCAGAAAACTCCCGGGTATTTTCTCCTTTATTCTACTACTATCCCTATCTATATTTTATTTCTCCTTCCTTAGTTTGTAAGTAGGTTAAGTTTAGCTATAAGTCGTGTGTCGGTTGCCACAATAGAGGCTTGTTTGTGTAGACGATTATTGTATGTATAGGAACCCAATAGTCTGTAAGTTGGAATCATTTTAAAGAACCTGTGTTTGATGAATAAAAAAAATTTTGTATTTTTACTCGTTTTATATGTTTCCTGTCTGCAATAATATATTGCTCTCAAACGAAACTTCACAAAAGTCCCAATCGTGTCATGCGGATCTATATTTCTATCTATTAAACATTCTATAAAACTTTAAAATGGTTTAATTTGTTTATTTACCTTCGGTTGTAAACCTCGATTTTAAATGTAGCCGCCATTTTTTCAACAAATTTCCCGTGAGTCAATGCGCGATGTTCACTGACTTGAGAGTCACAGGATGTTATAAACGTGTGGCGCGAGGTTAATCGAGGCATATAATAATCATTTGTACCATTCCGTGGTATAAACAATAAATTCATATCAATAATAAATTCCTATTACAAATAAAAATAATTTATTGTTAATTTAAAATCATCGCTGGGGCGCCTCTAGTGCCCGTTTTTGCCATACCGTTACGCGGACGGACGACGGACGGAGACGCGTTTAATGGGTTATATAGATAGATTCTGCATTTGTTCCAGGAGATGAAATTGGAATATGAGTACCATCTACAGCACCTATAACACGTGGAAACTTAGCAATATCATAAAATTGTTAAATGACTTTTGTATATTCCAGTATAGTCGATGGAAATGCGATGTACTTTTTTGAAAGGCTCCCCAAAGCTTTAGAACAGTTTTAATTATCCTACATAGGCTTGATTTCAACACTGAAGTCAGATCTACCCCCAACTTCATGATAAAAGTTTCCAGTGGCATAAAAATGTAAAGTAATAACTACAATAGAGGTGATACAGGATGGTTTCTTCTAATATGATGGCAAGAGGTGCTTGATTTCGTCACATACATGTACTAAGTTCTTTTAGAGAGCCTATACCTTTCGATAAACAGTGATCACAAATTAATCGTCGTGGAATTTGAAAGTAATTTTGTATTATTTTGTTTTCATACACGTACTCTGCAAAGTAAAACAAATCTTCCGCAATGTTTGCCGAGATTAATACACTAATCGCCCAAATTTGGTGGATTAGTTACTGATACCAGATTACAATCTTAAACTGGTAAAATACAAAATCAGTAATCCTGGATTTAAGATAGTCGTTAATCCTGCGATTTGTCTAATCATCTGTTGGTGAAATAGGGGGCTAGTACAGCAGAACTTGTTTCTTCAGAATTGTTGGGTGTGGCCGAGACGGCCGCAGTTATGGCATATCCGCGGTCGATCTTCGTATTCCTCTGTGCGATATGCTGACAGGAAAAGGCAGGCACGCATTGGTTAAACTTGCTAGTTTGAGTTTAATTGTTCCAGTCGAAAGGCGCTGGCCGTCATGTGTTCTGCTGAATCTCTGCACTCTAATTGGGTAGTGGCCATTATCTTGGAGAAGTTCGTAGATTTTATGTGCATTCAGATCAATGGGGATGCTTTTGACTATGAGCATTTTAGTGTAGGAGTTGTGAGTCAAAGTAGTGTGACTCGGGATGTCACCTATCTGTGAGTAAGATAGTAGCATAGCAACAAAGGTACTGTATTGTGGAAACAAAGATTCCCGGTTTTAGTAGTCAATATGTTAGTGATTTTGGCAGGGCCGTACGGTAAATTTTCTCAGTATGATGCAAGCCTTTGAAAAGCCACATCTCTGCATAATAGCACGGTGCGGCCCTAGATTTTGACGTTGAGATAGGAGTGGTGGCGTTTTAAGTGTTTGTATAACGTCTTTCCATCGAGTGTTCAGTCCACAAAGGCTGGTTTGGTTGTATGATGCAAGTAGGATTGCTTAAATTGATGTTCCCAGTGGTAAGCCAATGTGTAATATCGTCAGGAGAGTGGCAGACATGGACGACCCTGTAGGTTGAATGTTATTGTGGTGTTAAGGAACAGTGATGCCAGATTGGGCTACAAGTAGCGGATTGGGCTACTTTTTAAGTGCCCTCGCTACAAAAATTTCAAATTGGGCGACACGCTACTTTTTGGGCTAGTGATAATTATCTTCAGGCTACAAATCTTAAAAATACGCTACTTTTTTTTATTTTCATATATAAAATCGCAAACGCTTATTGTATTATACAAAAGTAATAAAGTTTTATTTAATTTCATTACACTTAAGTATATAAATAAAGTTGCAACGTTTAACAAAGATTAAGATACTTTGCTTTCGTTTTCCAT
>NW_019385606.1:7474-23676 GCF_000671375.1 Centruroides sculpturatus
AACAAGAGTAGATTACTCTTGTACTCTAAATAATACTTGTTTGTACAGCACTCAACAGCTGTAATGTAAAAATAGACAATACAGTGTAGGCTATTTGATTTAATAAGAATCTTAATTAGCTTTAATAAAATGAATTCCTTCATAAATGTTAATAAAGTAATACTATATAATAATTGATTGCTAGTGATATGATTTATTATCGATCTAAATTCTTTTACTTGACTACAGCACATTTACTATGCTTAAAAATCCCACTTAAAACCAATATAAACATAGGATGATACAGCCCGTGTAGCACAACGATTGACAGCAGCGCCTCTTGCGGCAACCTCCAATATAGGGACAGAAAATAAGCTCGATTTCGACACTATATTTTCTAGCCACTGTAGTCGCACGTCCACATTACTACTTTTCGACCATGCGCCCTCTATGCCAATTATAAAAATCGATGTTAAAACTAAACTATAACTTCAAGAACTCTAAATAATTTAAAATAATGTGATTTTATTTAATTCTTATTAATAAATGTTAAATAGTTTAATAAATTTCATTTCAAATTTTAAACGAACATAAATTAACAACACACTAAACGTCCGCTACGAGAGTACACTTCTAGATAGCTTCTTATTGGCTAAACCGAATTTGAATTTAAATAGTTGGGAAATTCAAAATGCTCGAAAGATATCAGCTAGTTGGAGAAGTTAATACATTTAAATATTGTTTTACGCATTATTTATTATAAGTAAAAACTTAGTATTATGACTACTAAGAAGAAGGAAGAGATCTCAACTAGAGAAATACCCGAATTTTTGATCGATCCGACGACAAAAAAGAGGTATTCACGTGGACGATTCTTAGGAAAGGTAAATTTTCATTGAAGTCGATTGAAATTTCCAATTTTCTTAACCGATCAATCTCTAGAATCAATTTTAAAATTTTCTAAATGTTGAAATTCCGTTTTAAATTTTATAATAAAACTTCTAAAAAATCTGGAATGCAGAACAATAGACGTGATTTAAAAACTTTTAATATGGTTGAAGCCTGATTCTGTTGAGTCAAGTAGCAGGTGGACACAATGACAAGTCCATAAATAATTTAATAATTACAACAAACAAAGGTACCGAAACAAATTAATAAAAAATTGTAAATAAAATTTGATTGTTTGATTCATTTTACTAATTGTTTTTGAGTTGCAACTGAAGAATTAGAAGAGTTATTTAGTGGTCATTTAGATCTGTATGTAGAGTGGTTGCAATATTTTCGAAACAAAGTCAACTAATAGTTGAAGTTTATATATTTTGTATATTTTAATTTTCTTTTAATCGTGTGCAGATCATTGTTCAGAAATAACAAAGGGATTAAACGTCATTTAACGCCAACTTGAATTTCTTAACGCGAATTTTTTCTGTGTGGATGTTTTTCACGGTCTCCTGACATCAATATATTTTTCACTCAACTTTTCTGACTTGGATTTTAACATCTACTGTGTTCAAAGTAACCCAGTCTTTTCTTTACCTGCAGTCGCTAAGATTGGTCGGTAGGAGTTACTTTTAGGTCGTTCATTTATATATATTTAAATGATACAGTAACTTTTACTGGTCGTTCTAATATAGAATTTGATATGATATGCATTTTCTAATCTGTTGGAATGAATGTCTACTCAACAATATGAAAACGTTAGGTGTCAAAGTATCTTGGTTTCGTTATCTTACATAAAAATTAAATTTATAGACTATAACTGCAAAATTGACTTTAATGTGTGTATATTTTAAAAATTTCATTAATTTTGTACATGTTAAACAAGTTAACCAGTACTGTTGTAAAATGTATTTACAACAGTTTGGCCACCATCTGCTTTCTTTCCAAAACAACTAATCTCCCCTTCCGAGTTTTGATCTGTTCAGCTTTTTATCGTTGCCATTTTTTTCTTAAAAAACCCTTATGTTTTGTTGCGAATACTTTTAAACAAACCACTTGCTTTTGTCTTGTTTAGAACAAACAACAAAAATAAAGTTGAGTGTCATAGAAATCAAAAGTTAAATTCAAACACTAATAATACAAAACAAACATCATTCATAATTTTTGACTTATTAAACACTAATTTTACAGTGTATTTTGTAGACACATGGCAAGTTTTCATCAGCAGAAAAATACCAGCAGAAACATCAAGAGAGGGGTGGAGAAGAAAGGGGGAGGAAAAAGCTGTAATGTATAATTGTCTATCCACAAAAAGGATTTGAAACAGTTAATTAATTAAAAAATCAAATTTTACAAGATTAGGATACACGTTGTATAAATTAAAAAGTTGAGTGAGGAGGGGCATAGCCTGAAACGCGCACAAAAAGCTAAATAAAGATAATTGATGAAAACTTGCCATATGTCTACAAAATACACTATAAAATTAGTGTTTAATAAGTCAGAAATATGGAAAAGGACAGTTTCATAAAATAAAAAAGAATCATTCATAATAAAGCTTGTTTAATTTCAATACAAACATTTGTTCTTAAAACTCATCATTAACTGATGTTATTTGGTTATTGTCTATTACAGTAACACCTTCAGTCTTCTTTCCTTGTCATAAAGTTAATGTAGTCTTCAGTAAGTAAATTTATCGCTAGAAATTAGACCTTCTTGAGCTCTTAGATTATAAGGATGAATTTGATTTTTAAGTACAAAACTTGTTGTCATCATCATGTATTTCTTTAATGAGATAGTTGACAGGATTAATTATCTTCACTATATATGGTCTTTTCCATTTGCCTTAAAACTTATGTCTGCTTAAATGACGGTACAACACCAAGTCATGTTCCTTAATTAATTAATCTTAGATTGTGTTTATTTTGGTCATGAGCATAGGCAAGATTCTCAACAACTTGTACTTGATTAACAAACAGTTCAATCTATCTATCCTGTTTTCTTGAGTGACTGTCCCTCCTCTAGTCTTTGTATATCTGATGTTCTTGGTTCAAAACCATGGAGTAAGTATAAAGGACTCTTGAGTTGATTTATGTTTCGTTGTATTTTAAGCAAATACTGCTGTTGATACATGTTGTTTTCATGCTGTGATATCATCAGTATATTTCCTAAAGATGTGTATTGTAGAAAGAACAAAGAGCACTATAAGTCCATTTGCTTGGGGTGGAAAGTACAAGTTTTGATATGTTTGTCTAAGAAATTTTCAAAATCTTCAGATACAAATGACATTTCTTGATCTGAAATGATTGTTTTTGGAAATCCATACACATCAAGTACATTTTCCTGTAAAGCTCTCAATGTTGTCTCTGTACTTAAACTACTTGTAGGTGTAGTTTACAAATAATGGGTAAAATAATTGTTCACACATCAAAATTCATCTCTGCATTTTTTGGCCTTGATGGGAGTATTCCAATATGATCAAGACCTAACATTTCAAATGGTCTCATTGGTACATCCTTTGTCTGCAAGAAGGCTCAACTTTTCGATGGATAATCGTTACTCATCTGACATACTTGACAATTGTTAACATAATTTTTAATTTCTCTCTCAGTATGTTCCCACCAATAATAATCTAGAATTCTTGAGAGGATTTTCTCTGCCATTAAGGGATAAATTTAATAAATACAGTAGAGCGTCGTTTATCTGAAAGCTGGTTATCCGAAAGCATTCCAGTCGGCAAATTTCAATTTTCGCTAGTGCTGTGGTGCTGCAATCTTCGGCTATTTCTTGGGCTACTCAAATATTTTACATTTTTGATACTAAATTAACATCTGAAGTATAATTTTTTTATTGTTTTTATATTTTTCAATATATTTATTTTGTTTGTACAAAATAAAAAAATAATTTTTAATGATACAATAGTCTTTGTTAGGTTTAANTTTTTAGAAGTAATTAATAGCATTGTAATTGTAGAGATCCTCAAGCCTATTAACCTTAACCTGGTTTTGATGCCATTCTAAGATAGTTCATCTGACATCTCCCACTTCTTCAAATAATAGCAGATATCGACATTAATCCTCTTTTTCAGAAGAAAAGCTATCTCGCCAAGTTTCTTGGTGTTCTTCATTCAAGAGTTCTTGGCGTTCTTCTGTCGTCAGATCAGTTTCAGGTTCCATTATGAGCTCTTCAATGTTCTTTATTTCTCAGATGTGATTTTTGTTACTCCTTTAGCTGCATGAGTCTTCTTGATTATACTGTATCTTTCTTAGATAAGATTGAACTGTGGCCTACTGTAGACCTGTTCAAACCATACCGTCCAGCAACGTCAGACATCTGCCCACTCTCTACCTTTGCTATTATACTCTCATCTTTCGAAAATAAAAACCCACGCAAAACTGAAGGAGTGCCCACCCGACGGTCTTGCGAATACTATAAAAGAATTGTTTCCGTCAGAAAATAAAGGGCTAGAATTACAAGGGAGAATTTCAAAGTTCGGAAGAATACCATCCGATCAGTATATGCCGAATTGAGCGTCGATGTGGACGTCTCCCATGCTCCGAAAAGTTTCGAATTGTTGCCCGAAGATAAGAGTAGACCAATCGGTATTCATTATTTTACGTTGCTTCTTCTTGTGTTTGTTCTGTGAGGTGTTCGTAATCCGGACATAAAAATTTTTTTCGAAAGTGTTTGTTAATCGATCACCCACTGTATTTATGAATATGAATTTCAAATAAATACAGAAATTGGGTATGAAGGTATATTAATATCAAAAGCAACCAACCATTGAAATAGTACATTTTTTAAAGGAGCTTCAGTATGTTTTGAAATTTCATTGTGGCAATGCTGATAGTGCTATGGTTCAGTAAGCACTAATTGGTCATCGAGCCCGATGGCGACACTATAAAAAGGTTAAGTTGAAGCGAGAGTGGGAAGTCTACTCCAGCACAGGAACTTCATAAGTTCACTTCGGTTTTATTTAAGTTCAGTTTGACGCGACTGGATATACATCACTCTCATCTAAGTTCAACTTGGAAATTTTTTTGTTCAATAATAAATGTGAATTCTTCATGGAAAAAATAAGACATCCCCTGAAAGTAAGACCTAGTGCATCTTTCAGAGCAAAAATTAATATAAGACACTGTCTTATTTTTGGGGAAACACGGTAGCAGTTCAAATGCATGTTTCCGGCGTCACAGTTGATTTATGATCGATCATCAACGTTATTGTGTGTATAAAGATATAAATATATTATTTTATTTTATTGTGATAAAATACAGCAATCTTTAGTTTTTACAATGGGTGATTGAATAGAAAAAGAAAGTAAAGCAACAAGAAAGAGCATTTTGCTGGAAACTAAAATGCAGGTGCTCAGATGATTAGATGCAGATGAATGGCAATCTGATATCGGCACTGCATTCAGTTTGTCAACTTCAAGAATACGGACAAAATTAAAAGTTTTGTCTGTATTGTAATTTTGCCTGGTTTGTCCATAAAATTTTAAAAAATAAAGAAAAAATTGTATCATCAGCAACTACAACCACAATGACTTCTGCAACAAAAATTACCCATACCAGAAGCAATGTGTTTGAGGAAATAGAAAAACTACATTCCATCTGGATTGGCGATGAAATTTGAATGCAATATGCCATTAAGTCAAGCAATTATAATGGAAAAAGCGAGAAAAATTTTTAACCATATTCAGAATGAAAAAGGCAACATGAGTGAAAATTTCATAGCTAGTTGAGTGGTTCAATTGATTTAAAACAAACTATCTTCATAACATACAGGTTACTAGAGAAGCAGCAAGTGGAGATACAAAAGCAGCTGCTGCATTTCCAGTGACATTAAAAGCAATCATTGAATGAGAGAATTACCTTCTGAATTAGTTTTCAATGTTGATGAAATGGGTCTTTTCTGGAAGAGAATGCCAAAACGTACATTTTTATCCCTGAAGAAAAGCAGGCACCAGGATTTAAAGCTACAAAAGATTGTTTAACACTTATACTGGGTGATAATGCTAATAGATACTTTAAATTAAAACCTCTGCTTGTTTATCATTCCAAAACCCCAAGATTAATGAAGGGAATTTCGAAATTGTCTTTACCAGTAATTTCAGAGTCCAATAAAAGATCTTGGATCGCTATGAAAATTTTCCAGAATTGGTTTATTGAAAATTTTTTTTCATCTGTTACATACTACTGTGAATTTAAAAACTAAAGCTGAAAGCTTTACTTTTGATTGATAATGCTCCAAGCCATCCAACTCATTTGTCCGACTTAAAAACATGCATTCCAGTAGAAGTGGTTTTCCTGCCATCAAATACAACTTCATTAATCCAACCAAATCAAGGTGTAATATATAATTTTAAAGCTTATTATCTGTGATGGACATTCCAACAACTGATTGAAAAAACCGATGGAGCAGATAAAGGATCCATTAGAGATTTTTGGGAAACTACAATATCATGGATATTGTAGACAACATCAATCTTTCCTGGAATGAGGTGACTAAGAAATGTTTGAAAGGAGTATGGAAGAATGTTGACACAAAGGAATCCATTGTTGATGTCAATGGATTGTCAAGCTAGCTAATGAAACAGGGTTGGATAATATAAATGTGCAGGATATTGAAGAATTATTGCAAGTTACAACTATGAAAGTTTTTCCAACAACGATCTTAAAGAGTTAATAGAACAACAGATGCACAAAAATGACAAACTTAGCATTTCTGAAGATGAGGAGCAAAAGGAACTTTCAACAGATTTTCTAAATAAAAAGTCCACTATAATGGAAATTATGGATCAGTTTATACAAAATGATTTAAATTTTGATAGAAGTTCAAAGGCAAGATAAAGTATCATGGATGCAATGTCTTGCTTTTGACAACTGCTTGCTGAATGAAACAGGAAAAGGCAAATGACGTTAAATGACTTCTTCACAAAAAAACAAAAGATGTCAAATGAAGAAGAACCTTCCTCATTGCAAGTATTAACTTCTTTACTTGAATTTTTTTTTGATTTTCATAAATGTTTTATGAATAAATATCAATATTAGCAATATATAAGTCTATAATTAATGTAACAAAAAAGTATTTAACAATAAATGTTGCAAAATAAAACAAAAAAAACTAATAAATTTTATATTCTCTGTTCTGTTTCACTTATTCACATTATTTATGTCTTAAGATGACCTTGTTTATTTAGCACTTAAACTTCCTGGAATGTATCTCCCATGTTAAATGGGGTCTTACTGTATTTAGTTTATCTCGCAATTATCTTTTCCAATGTGTCATATGAGATAATCAGTTTTCATATATTTAATTTAGTTAAAGAGTTAAATGTAATAAATATTTGTGCTAAAATTAAAACTTCCTTACGATGCTATAAATTACCAAATTATGCTAATATGGTTGAAAGGTTTTAACTCATTTTTCAAGTTTTAAGGATTTTTTTCTTGAAGAGAAGGCACATACTTGCTACAAAACATACAACTTATAAATACCAATTAATAAATGAATATAATCTTATAGTATTAAGTTTAATCATTATGTAAATCTGAAAAATTAATGTTCCTATAGGGTGCCTTTGCAAAGTGCTATGAACTTATTAATGTGGAAACAAAAGAAGTCTTTGCAGGGAAGATTGTTTCTAAGGCTCTTCTGGTTAAAGATAATCAAAAGCAGAAAGTAAGTTTGAGAAGATTATTAACTTAAACAGAACAATTAAGGACTATTTAATAGAGAATAATTGAATGGGTTTGTTTCTGTTAGATTTAAAATCTTAAACTTATAATCTACTTCTTAAAAATTTCTTATTTAGATGTCTCAAGAAATAGCTATCCACCGTACACTTGTCCACAAGCACATTGTCACCTTCCATAGTTTTTTTGAAGATGCGAATAATGTTTACATAATTCTAGAACTTTGCAGAAGAAGAGTGAGTAATTTTTCTTACATGGACTGTAAAGTGTAGTTCTCGTGTTACACAACCGGTTCTGATTTTAAATTATAACTTACAACAAAATTTTCTCTCTCAGTCATTAATGGAGATGCACAAGAGAAGAAAGGCTATAACAGAACCAGAAACGCGATACTTCCTTCGACAAATCCTACTCGCCTGCAAGTATTTACATGAAGAGAAGATAATTCATCGAGATTTGAAGCTTGGTAATCTGTTCCTTAGTGATGAAATGGAAATAAAGCTGGGCGATTTTGGTCTTGCCACTCGGGTCAATTATGATGGAGAGCGGAAGAAGTAATTCTTTGTTTCCTTGAGTATTTTATGTTGCCTCAAATTTAAAATGTAATAATGTAAAATTATTAGGACCGTGTGTGGAACACCAAATTACATTGCTCCAGAAGTTATTAGCAAGAAAGGACATAGCTTTGAAGTTGATGTATGGTCTATCGGATGTATATTGTATGCAAATTTTTATTGTAAAATTTTGTTTTTTGTATTTTCCATTTTTTTTTCATTGTATTTAATATTATTTTTCTTTCCGCAGATATACTCTTCTGGTTGGAAAACCACCCTTTGAGACATTGAGTCTCAAAGATACATGTTCGCGTATTAAGAAGAATGAATACCATATTCCTTCAAAGATAAGTCCAGTGGCACGTGTTTTAATCCAGAAGCTTTTACGTTCCGATCCTGCTCAGCGTCCATGTGTCAATGAGATACTTTGTGACGAATTTTTGAGCGTGGGTTGGTATTTATAATTCTTTGTACTAAGTATTCATTATTAATTTTTTTATTTGACATTTTAATTATCACTTACCAATGCGCTGCTTTTATGTTCTTTGGAAAAGGCATCATGCCCACTCGATTACCCACTTCTTGTTTAACTATGGCTCCAAGATTTGAACGTACAAAGTCTCAGGTGGACAAATCTTCAATTCCTCTGCCAGCTAGTAGAAAACCACTAATCGATGTCAACAAAGGTAGCACATGTTACAAAATACTAGACTACATTATTAAAAATGTACATTTGTCCTTATTGAATTTCAGAGGAATTGCATACAGTTAAGCCACAAAGAGATGAATTGTTATCAATTCCAAAAGAAGAAATAGTGTCAGAGAATGATGAGAATGAAGACAAAGCAATTAAAGCTCCAGGTACAGGTTACTTCTAAAATTATTGGTTTGTTCCAAAATAAAAAATGATTAACTACTGATAAATTATTTCAGGCAATGTTCCACCTGATTTCTATCTCAGTGATTTGTTTGCCATGCTGACTTCTGTAGTTGCATCAAAACCAGCAGAAAAAGCAGTTATCCAACTAGGTATTATGTAAATGCTTGGCATAAGCTTGCCAAACTGTTCTTAATTTACTCAATTAATTCTGATACTTACAAAACATGCATACGAGGTCTGTTCAAAAAGTATCGGACTTTTATTTTTTCTGCATAAACCAATGATGCGTGGGAGGTCTTTTTCGGTGGAGTTGTGGAGGGGACAGTCATTCACAGCTCTGAATTTTTTCCTGCCTGCAGGAAGCGTTAGTCGTTCGAAGTTGGCCTATGAGTGAGGACATGTAGCAAGCTCTCGTCAGATTCCACTAAGTTGGAAAATGACTGAACAACATGAGCAGCGATATTACATCAAATTTTGCCAAAAACCTTGGCGATACCTGAGCGTAAACCATTCGCAAGATTCAGCAGGCTTTCGGGGACGATCCTCGAGGCCAAAAAAAGCGCGGCAGGTCCGCAGCAATATCAAGGTCATGTTGACAGTTTTTCGACTCGTGGGGTGGTGTATCGTGAGTACGCACCACAAGGCCAAACCATCGCAAAGGAGTACTACCAGGAGGTCCTTCGTCGTCTTTCCGATGCTGTGCAACGCAAACAACCAGATCTGTGGTTGATCAAAACTTGCCAGCTCCATCATGATAACACATCCGCCCATTCTGCACATCTGATTTGGGCTTTCGTCGCCAAACACAACACTCCTGTGGTTTGTCACGCTCTGTACTCTTCCCACATGGCTCCGCGTGACTTTTGGCTATTTCCCAAGCTAAAAATGCCGCTAAAAGGAACCCGATTTTAGTCAAGAGAAGATATCGTGTGACGGACCGGCTGATGGCCATTCCAAAAGATGCGTTCCAGCAGTGTTTCCAGCAATGGCAGGAATGCTGGGAGAAGTGTATACACTACCAAGGAGATTACTTTGAAGGGGATTAGGGTTTTGTACCTCAAAATCAATAAATGTATTTTTGCCAACCAAAGGTCTGATACTTTTTGAATAGCCCTTGTATATTATTCTGTTAAATTTTTTGTTTAGGATGAAAAATACTATTGTCGGTAAAATTTTTCAGAAATAATATCATCTCTTCTTTTTCCATTTTTCTCCTAAACTGTTCAAATTTTATAGCGAATACACATTTTCAGAAGAATGAGCAATGACTAATAATAGAAGCAATTTCAGGAGATTGTGCACTGTTTTATTTGTAGTGCATAGCAGGTTGCTTGCATGTTTGCATGCAGCTTTAAACAAATAGTAAAATTTGTACTCTGAAAAATCATAATTCACAATAATTGTGAATATTATGGATAGTTTGTAGAGTTGAATATTATGCATAAAAAAATTTCTTTTTTAGATGAAGCAGAAGATCCAGCAGCTGTTCCAATATTCTGGGTCAGCAAGTGGGTGGATTACACTGACAAATATGGTTTAGGTTATCAGTTGTGTGATAACAGTGTTGGTGTATTATTCAATGATAACACTAGGATAATTCTTTTAGCTGATGGCCAGTAAGTTCTTAAATTATTTATTGTTAAAATACATATATATCTACATTTATTTCTTTTTTCATAAATTTATTTGTAAATTACAAAAACGTACTTAGGACTAATGAACAGGCTTATTATACCCCTGGCATATTTAATTAACCTTTCCAAAATACATATTTAAATTTCAAGTATTCGTATTGCAAAATATTTCAGCGATTTTCAGGAATTTATTGGGAAATAAACATACATTTATTTCTTTTTTCATAAATTTATTTGTAAATTACAAAAACATACTTACGACTAATGAACAGGCTTATTATACCTCTGGCATATTTAATTAACCTTTCCAAAATGCATTACTGGCCATTTATTTTTTGTATGTTATCCAATTGAAAAAGTGCCAGACCAAAATGCATTTTGGAAAGGTTGATTAAATATGCTAGGAGTATAATAAGCCTGTTCATTAGTCCTAAGCAACTTTGTTTTTGTAATATATAAAAAAAGCTTCTTGCCTTTATTAATTATTTGTAAATGTTTAATATAAATCATTTGAATAAACAGAATAGGAAAATAAATAATTATGAAAGTAAAACTGGAAAAGTCAACATTCATGTATATAACATGGGAAAATATTGCAATAATGTCAAATTCAACTGTGAGGGTTTTTTGAAAATCTCTACATTTTATGTCAAAATGAGGGAAAATTCTGCAGGTGTGTGTTTATTTCATTTTAATATCCCAGGATAGGATAAAGATTAAGAAGCAAAAGTTTGCATGGTAACTTGTGTAGTGTCTTGGATGGTCAAAACGATCTAGACATTTTTTTTATCAGGTAGGGATAATGAAAACTTCACAAGGCACATGAATTATGAATTTTATTATAACAACAGAACAAGAAAAAAAAGGAAGACAAAGGAAAATGTAAACTTAACCTAATCGGATACAAAGATATTCACAGACGATGATTCACCCCACTAACAAGATGTAACAACATGTGTTGAAAGGGTTTCCATAAACATAATAATTATGACGGTTGGACAAATATCTACTCTACCACGTGGTGTTCCTATTGTATAGGACACATGCAGTGTTTTTGCGTTGATGGAGATGGATTCCTTCTTCTCAACCTCACCAGTCCACTGCTTGCCTTCCATGTGATGAGTGAATAACCCTTACCTTCTCTTCTCACTCAATCAGTCCTTATGAGTCCAGTCCAGGTGAATATCCAAGAGAAAATGTGCCCAACCACACATGATACACACTATTTAAAAGCTCGCATCATCCGGAACTTAACTACACATGTAACTTGTCAAATAACCAATTACAAGCCTCACCCATCAAATGGTGGTATGTGACATACAATGCCTCCCGAGGGTGGTTTTTATATGAAACGGAATTCATTCCTGTTTCTCCATTTGCAAACACAAAACAAATTACATAACTAATATTAATACACCAAATTGAACACAAAAATTACAATAAAATACATTTAGTGACCATTCACTACACTTGCATATAAGGAGCATTGATTGATATTAGGTTGTTCAGAAAGTAAGTTCGTTTTTTTTCCACTGGATGGATTAGTCGTATTTTTCCCGCCATTTTCATTCTAAAACGTATTATCTTTATATATTTTGACAGCTAGCATTTTAAGGCTTATTTGTAAAAAATTTTGATTTTGTGCAATTGTTTATTTTTTGTGTCCCATCAAATTTGGAAGATCGGAAGCAGCATTTTTGGCATATTTTGCTCTTTTATTACCAAAGGGGTAAGAATGCTGTTCAAGCAAGAAAAAATTGTGTGACGTGTATGGAGAAAATGTGTTGAAAGATAGTGCCAAAACTGGTTTACAAAATTTCATTCTGGCAATTTCAATATTGAAGATGCACCACATTCTGGATGGCCAATTGAAGCCAATGAAAACAAAATAAAGGTAATAATTGAAGCAAACTGCCAAATAACAACACGTGAAATCACGAAGAGATTAAATTTGTCAAATTGAATTGTTTATGATTACTTGAAGCAAATTGGTTTTGTTTCAAAGCTTGATATATGGGTTCCACATGTTCTTAAAGAGAAATGCTCTCTTTGGTGGGATTTTAAGGAAATTTTTTTTTGGCGCTTTTACCAGACAATTTAACAATTGATTCGAAAGTGTACTGCCATCGAGTAAACAAATTGAGTAATATCATCAAACATAAAAGGCAGCCAGAATTGATCAACAAAACAGGCATAGTGTTTTACCATGATAATGTCAAATTTCACACAAGTTTGGTAATTCGTCAGAAGCTGTTATAACTTAGATGGAACCTGCTATCACACCAACCATATTCGCCAGATCGAGCACACTCAGATTATTACTTGTTCTTGTCTATACAAATTTTTTTTTAATTTTTTAACATTTACTTAAAATGACAATGTCAAAAATCACTTGAATCAGTTTTTTTGTAAGCAGTGACCAAAACTTTTATGAATGTGAAATCATGCTACTACCAGAAACGATGACAATTATTTGACCAAAATGGTTGATATATAATTCAATAAAATATTTATTATAAAAACATTGTGTTTTTTTCCATGGGAAAAAAAACAAACTTTCCTTACAACCCAATAATTTTGGTTGTTAAAGGTCAAGGATGGGATAGATAAGAGGTCATGTCTTACTGCAAGTGGAGTCAAGATTTAATGAAATTATTATTTATTGGCATTTACAACTTTCTTTTTATGAAACCATTCTCTACCCTCAAAATTAAGCCTTTTGCCTTTTTCTAATATTATAAGTTTTAATGAAACTTTGTAACAGATGGCACCACATACAATTTTAACTTTATGCTAATACAGTAGAACCTCGAAAACTCGGCCTAATGTGGACCGAAGGGTGGCCGAGTTTGTGAAAATGCCGGGTTATCGGGAATGGGGTTAAAAAAAATAAGTACGAGTGTTTCCTCAGAAAATACTGTACTGTACTTGTATGTATTGTTTACTTGAGAATATAACAGAGAATAAACTGCCCAAATACCCTTAAACAAAGGAAAAGTACGTCCTTTATGAAGGCATAGAGCCTTTACTACATGAAAATGAAAATTAATGAATACACTGTGTACAGTAATTTACCTGATAAGACAGACCTCAGAAAAATACTTTATGAGAGCTTTTATACTTTTATAAAGCTGTCTATAATGAAAATTAATTAACTAAGGATTTTTTTGCCCTGCCAGGGTGTGGCCGAGTTATCCGGAGTGCCGGGTTATCGAGAGCCGAGTTTTCGAGGTTCTACTGTATATCTTTTCCTTAAATATAAATATTTTTCACTGGAGAAGTATGCAACTTCTTGTTTTGATATTGTGATAAGAAAAATATGAATATTATTGCACTCTTAAAATCATTTTTAACGCTCTAAAATGTTCATTCCAACTTATTTTTAGAAAATGTTAAAGAATTTTAATGTTTATAGTTGGAAAAATGAATAATATCTAAACAATAATTAGTGAACATGTAGCTATAATTTAAGGAGACAAAACATGGAGACTAAATAATTTATATTCTTTAAAATTTGATGTTATACTCACCACAAATTAAGTATAATTAGAGTTTTATGATGCTATAAGTGGTGCTTAAAAATAGTTTTAGAAGATTTAAACTATTTTTGAAGTTTCAATAGATAGTAGTTTGATGAAAAACACATATTGTAAGATTATTCATCATTAGAGATTGATAATTAGAAGAAAGCAAGCAAAATGAGTATCTATCAAAATTGTTCAGAAAGAATTGGAATATTGCTTGAATGTGAACAAAATGCACTATATTTGATACTAATACTGTTTGTATAATTTTATTTACTGAAACTTTGTAAATATTTAAAATTTATAAGATTTTTACATTATTCTTTTTCTAGAAATTTTCATTATATTGAAAGGAATGGCAATGAGTATTTCTACACACTTCAAGATTATCCTCAAACTATTTCTAAAAAAGTAACACTGCTGAAATATTTTCAAAATTACATGAATGAACATCTATTAAAGGCTGGTGAAAGCATTGTACCACGCGAAGGTGACGAGATTTCTCGTCTTCCGCATCTACGTGCCTGGTTTAGAACAAAAAGTGCAATTGTTCTCCATCTAGCAAATGGAACACTTCAGGTATTATTAATACATATTGTAGTGTTTTTAATTTAAAAACTATTCAATGCATTAATTTTAACAATTATAAATTTTTTTAGATCAATTTCTTTGACGATCATACCAAGATCATCTTATGCCCATTGATGGGTGCTGTGTCTTATATAGATGGAAAAAGAGATTTCAAAACTTATCGTCTCAACTTAATTACAAAGTATGGATGCACGCGTGAATTGGCATCTAGGTTACGATATGCGAAAACAATAACAGAGAGGTTGATGGCGACTAAATCAGGATCTGTCAAGGGAAGGCCGTTGTAATTTTTTTTAAATCCAGTTTTTCTTTTGAGTCTTGTTTGGTGACGCTGTAACCAATTTTATATTGTAGTATTTCAGAAGGAAAATTCAATGTATTTGTCTCTGAATTGTTTAAAAAATTTGAAACACCACTTTTGTTACAGAAGTATTTATTTTTCATGCATTTTGGTAAATCAATACATTTTTTTGGGCATTATATTTTCATTGTCTAACACAAAGATTGCCATTCTAAGTGATTTTAGTCATATATACAAATGGAAACTTTTTAATAAAAATTGTAAATAATCATGTAATTTAATTACTTTTGCTTTCTGTGTTGATACTGAGTTATAAATATTTTAGTCACAGTTCTTAAATGGAATTTTCTTACGTCCAAGGTAAATAATTCACATGAATAATAATTCCAAACAAAAAGTAGAGCAAAAAATAAGCAAATATCAGTTTTGTTCTTGGATCGTGCCAAGTGATGTAGTTGTTGGGTACTGAAATTAATTGAGAGAGTTTTACAGAGAACTCTGATTTACCCACAACCGGGTGGTCCTTTGATATCTCTTCGCTGACGGTTCTAGCTGCAACCCAGTAAAGAACTGGACTGGATGAGGCCAACAGTCTGGCGATTACCTATAAATGTATATGAAAATTGAAATATTTATCTTGTATTGATATAATCATTTTCAACTACAGGTAACCCCCGTATAATACGGCACTTCTATAGCACGGATTCATTCTGACACGGTTCGAGAATTGGGTAAAACCAGGAAATGTAATAAATTTTTACATACTTCACTAATAATAGTTCACAAAAATAATAATTTTCGTGAACTATTAGTACTTAAGTATGTAAATTTTCTCTTCTCGCCTTCTGTCGATACAGGTGGTCCTTCTCGAAACTTGTTTCAATGTTGCCAGATCGCGACGCTTTTGATTTTGGTGTTGCCAGATGTTTTTCCCTTATTCCATACTTGCTTTATTCTTCATAAGTGCTTAGCACCATATAAGGAAATTTATAAAGATCTTTTAACTAGAAGCAAGCAATCTAAAATTACATACATTTTGCAAAAGGTAAAGCATGGATCTGAAGATAATGCAGAAAAATGCTCAGAGGATAAGGATAACTTGCCA
>NW_019385606.1:24053-42507 GCF_000671375.1 Centruroides sculpturatus
AGCTATTGAATCAGAGTGACAAAAATGCTTAAAAAACAATTTAGATTTTTACTATTGGTTTAATAATAAGATCTAATGTAATGAGTTTTGATAAATGTTGTTTTTTATTTTCGTGGATTTATGTACTAATATAATATGTAATCATACCTGAATATAATCATATGTATAATGACACATGACTTTACCAAATAAATGAGTAAATCTTTATGAATTTTTACTTACATGGTTTATGGACCCAAAAAAATGTCGGGGTGGACAAACGCCCCACTGCACTAATGCCGGAAAAAAACTCAGTGCACTAACGCAGGGTTAATATGTATCACTTAAAAAATTTTAATGAAGATATTTATCTTAATTATGAAAATATAATAGCATGTTTTTTAATTTTTGGAACCTAACCCTCCTTTTCGCATAACACGGCAATTTTTTGGAACGTAACTACCGTGTTATACGGGGGTTACCTGTACATGCAATCTTATGTTTTTTTTTTAATGTATTAAGTTTATTATAGACAAAATTATTACTGTTAAGATGATTATCAGTTTTGTAATTTGTCTCCCTTCTTAGGAATTAGTTTTTTTGTGAAAAATTGTATTTTAGAAGACATTCTTTTTAAATAAATATAAATTTAAAAATTGTCATGGTTCTTTCTTAAAATTAGCACATTAAACAAATGTGTAAATTGTGCAGCAAATATTATCATCTTATATTGATTACAAGGATATAAAAAATTAAGAAGAAAAGTTTGAGACCCATTGGTTTGTAAACCAAAGTGCTCTTAAGTGTAACATCCTATTTGGCAATACTGAACAGATTGAGAGCATTTGTTCAGTATTGCCAAATTATGTCTTTTTCTTTGTTTGAAGGTAATGGATAATTGAAACAGACTGTCTTTGGCCATCTTTTTTCATGAGTTACATTTGTCTCTCCATCTTTTGGTAAAATAGATATCAGCAAAGTAAAGATATACTTCTAATAGGTTAGCAACTCTTCCATATGTTGTGTTCTATTTGTCCCATTCCTATTTAAATGTCTTGAGTAATCAAAGGTTAGAACAAGTCATCGCATGTCAATGGCCTAATTCATCCCTGCATGCAAACAACACAATCTTTTATATGTCCACCAATCCTCTAACAAAACTTGGCCATTCTTTAACTGTCAATTAATAGTATCAATACTTAAACTCGGCAAATTTTGACAGCAGAGCAGTTGTGGAGTAGCATTTCTAAATGATGTCAATAGAAAAGTAGTCTTGTGAATAAGCTCAAATAGAAGCATGATTTTTGTGGGCCAAAAAGGTTTCACCTGCTCAGTGACAGATCCAAGGAGAAAACTATAGGGGCGTAAACCCTCTCCATTGTTGAACAGTTAAGCCGTATTTGACAAAAACATTTTTCTTCTTATCAGAACATCTGCAACACAACCTTCGTGCATATGTTAATGAAAGGTGTTTAAAATTATTTGAATAATTATAATTTCAGGAGAGAGCCCTTTCAGTAGGTGTAGTGAATCCTGAAATCCATCAGCTCATCAAGATGTGTGGAACAGTGACTTGTCAAAGACAATATTGTTCCTTCATACCTTGTAGAATGGTGGTGAGGGTTTGCAAATGGACAAGAAAATATGATGAAAATCACAGTGGGTGTTCAAAATTCATTAATTAATTGTTTTTGACCTGGCATATGAAAGTAAAGCAGAAGTGAAAGAAGTTGTTACTGGAAAGCTGTAGTAAAGGACAAACTTTTTCTTGTTACATATTGTGATAAATGCCCAATCATGCTATTTTTCAAAAAATATCCAATTGCTTGCAGTTATACATCCTGTAATTTTTCATTACTGCTACTTTTTAGTAGCAGAATTGTAGTTTAATAAAAGTAGTTTAAATAAAGTAGTAAGTACAGTAATACCCCAAACTTATGCAATAGGACCAAGCGATAACCACGTAAGTTGAGGTATAATTTCACATATAAATACATACGAAATATTTTTAATTGGGGCCGGAGACTAAAGAAAACAATAAGTTAGAAAAAAATGTTTAATAAAATCTTAGATAATACATATGTATAACAAATTATATTATTAAAATTGTAAACCAAAGTTATTTTGATGTTGAAGGCTTCATAAAATCTTACAAATTCTGACAACTCAAAGATTTTTTTCTCCTGCAAAATTTCCTCATAGCATGCTAATAATTTTTTTATTTCTTGTTTTGTATTATAGAAGAAATGCACTCTTTGTTGGAGTCCATATTATCTAAAATTTTAACCCTTTTCAATTGAACTGATGCCTTCTGTTAAGTTTCCAACAGTCATTTGATCTGATTGAACTGGGTCTAAAGAATTAAGTTCTTCGATGTCTTGCTCATGCTCATGCATTTCTATGAGCTCATCAATTGTCAGCTCCTGATTGTGGGAATCTAGCAGTTCTTGAACATCATCACTATCCACGTCTAAATTTATTTGCCTGGCAAGATCGACAACTTCAATCACATTACCAATTTCATCAGGCTCTGGCACTGATTCCACCTGAGTTTCAATGGTGAAAAAAAGGACAGTTTTTTCCAGATGCCATTTAAAGTTTTTTGTGAAACTTCGTTCCAAGATTGTCCAATGATTCTCACTGCATCTAAAACATTGAATTGTTTCCAAAAGTCTTTAACAGAGAGCTCATTGTTTTGTCTCATAGCTTCATGCAGATGTGCAAATGATTGTCTTCTGTAAAAAGCTTTGAATGTTTTGATGACTCCCTGATCCATCAGTTGAAGCAAGCTGGTTGTATTTAGTGGCAAAAATACTAAAAGTTCTTTCAGGCATCTTCCAGAACAGGCCAGTCTTGTCTACATTGAATATGGTTGGCTGGTATAGCCATCTTCATCTATCATAGCTTTGAATTTCTGGATAGTAAGGCACAGTCTCTTTATCAGCACTTGTCACCTCTCCACTTTCTGCAATGTTATGCCAATTACAATGACTTTTGAGTTGGCTGAACCAACTGTTACTAGCTTTAAACTCTTCATCTTTAGCCACCTCTCCAGCATCTTCTTTCAATCTCTCAAAAATCAGCTTAGCTTGAGAGCACACCATGTTCTGATCAACAGGACAATTTTTCACATTTACTTGATTATCACACCATAATTTTAACATTGTTTCCATCTCAGCGATAATACCATGACACTTATGAATGATGCTTGAATTAAAAGACAGCGTTTTTCACAGCTTCGAAATTTTTTCTTTACCTTTTATAATTGTTCTGACTGTCGATTCTGGTAGATCAAACTTCTTTGCCAATTCACAAATTTTCATTTTTGTATCGAAGTCTTTAATAACGTTAGCTTTACATTCCAAAGACAAAGTTTTTCTTTTCTTGTTTGATGCAGAAGAATCAGTTCTACTTCGTTTGGATGACATAGTAGAGTCTCTCAAGTCTCCGTAGATATAACAAACACAGAAATAAATAACACAAAATAAAGTATAGCTGTGCGTCAATTCCAAGCGACATGTCTGAACATGTAAGCTGAACAATAGTGTGGGGGGAGTGAGTAATCAAGAGTTGCTTGGCGCTCAAACAAAAGACAAATCAACAAGATTTGAAAATCACAACTCCAGGTAGCGTAAGTCAAGGTATTACTGTAGTTTAATAAATATAGTAGTTTTCTAAAAGTAGTTTAATAAAATCCATTTATTACTGGTTTGGTAAAGCTAGTTTTTGATAATTCTCAATGCAAAGATTTCTTTACTAAATTATCACCATTCAAATATACAAATAGGAAAATATATCAATTAATTCAATGCATAAAGAATATTTCAAACATGTTGAGATTTGTTTTAACTCTATTACTTTGAAGTTAAATTCAATTGCTGCTCTACATCAAGAAATGAAAAAACTATAATTGCTGCAAAATGATGAAAAGGACAAAAATATTATCATCAGTTGTCTTTCGAGTAGCATGAGTCTGTTGTCAGGTTGTAGATATTGTTTTGTGAGTGTTTTTTGGATATAAACATCAAATTTGAACATTATTTACTTCATAAATATTCTCAATCAGTTGGCTAACTAAGTACAGTGCTTTTTGTTACATATATTCAAAATATATTGCCATGACCTCATTAACATTAAACTTTGTTTAAAACAGAAAAAGTAGTTTAATTTGTACATATTGGAAATTTTCTATTTAATTAGATAAATTTGCAATAAACTAATGAAAAAGTTAGTATAACTAATTTGAAGCATGAACAGTTGCATTGTCTTCATCTGCAATTTCACAATTTTTATTCAAATAATATAAAAGCTATTTAATAATTTAAGTTTATGTATACTGTGTTTAATAAAAAAATAAGAAAATCATATACGTATACTTTAAGAAAAAATAAATTAAACTTACCTGAACATGTATGCACAGGAAGCACATTAATGTTAATGCAAAAGAATGAACTAAATATACAAAACAATCTTCATTGTCAAAGAACTCTCTACTTTTCTTTTTATATGTAACAAATCCAAGAGAGAGACAAAAGTTCTTATTTTTTTGGTAATAACTTACAGCTGCCGAAATCATGATGAAAACAATTGGGAAACACAATACAAAATTTGGTATTTGTTTAAATCTGTAATAATTTAAGAAACCAACATTCCAGTATTCACTTTGAATGTATGAATATGAAAATGGAATGTTATGATTACACCATTTGCCTGGATTTTCTCCGGGTAATGTGTAATTTCTCTGTGCACCATATTCGCTGATACTTTCTGGCCATGACAAATTCATAGACTGGGGTAAACAATACAATAAACAAGTATAAAACTGAAATATAACAAAAGGAATTGTGCATATCAACAACTTAATGAAAAGTGTGATGATCCATTGAATAGTATATCTTATTTTTTCAAATGGCAAATCATGAAGAATTTGTAACTTGCTATGTAAACTCTTGATCTCTGCATGTAAAACAAAACAACTAGAGATAGTACCATTAGATCTAGTTATGCTACTAAAACCAAATAAAATTGATGCAATTATGTTGTTATTCTTCTCCAAGTGCCACATTCCCATAAATGTCAGAAAGGAAAAAAGGCATTCAGAATAGCATGCAGAGAAAAAAATTGATGCGGGATTAATACAAAATAAAAGAACGGTTATGTCTGCTGCTCTCCTGTCCTTCAAAACTAAATTACTAAGTCCATGTAAGGCAATGGCTGATAAGACAAAGCACATCAAATTAATCAGAACTCCACTAATTAAAAGAAGTGAATGGAAACTTAAAATATAACTAAAGCAACTATCAAGAAGAGTTGCAAAGTAGTAAATTAGTGAGGGATAAAATGGAAAGAAAGCCAGAGTGTTTTCATATGTATAACCATATCTCGCAATGTGGAGAAAGTATTGGGCATCCCATCGTTTAAAACCACTGAGCATTCTGGTGACAATGACATCTCCAATAGTTACATCATCTTGTACTGGAGACTGGAACACATCAGGTGAATGATCTGGTATTATATTATTGAAGAGTACCTAGCAAAGGTAAAAATATTTATTTTAAATGAAGCATTTTATTTGCAGAAATTTATAAAAATGAAATAATAAATCAAAATACTGTATTAATGCAGTTTTGAACTTTAAACCAAGGCTATGATGGAGTCAGAAACCTAGACACTGTTTATGTTTATATTGGGTTCATGGTAAAATTTTAGGGGTCTATGAGCTTAAACTGAAAAAATTACCTTTTTTTTCCCCTAACCTCTTACTGAAATCTAACATTTCCTTCACTTATGAATGTATGCAATAAATGAGGGTAGTATTAGTTATATATGTGCTTACAAATAAAAACAACAGCTATCAATATTTTAACAACAGATATCATATTATAATTGTTGCATTTCTCTAAAATTGGCATGAAAATTGAAACATGCACCATAATCCTTTTTTTTTCTGATATAAACTGTACTGTAGATACTGACTTAACCAATGGTTAACTTATTGATCTTACTTGTTAGACAAAAAACTTGCTACAACTCAAAAAGCCTTGGAGAATTCTATTGTTCCCTACAAAAAGTCTATCCTCATCTTGTAAAACAAACTAGGGAAGCTTTGCTTCCATTTGCAACTTGGGATTTTCAACACTTGTAACAATTAAAACAAAAAGTTGAAATCAATTGGCAATATGCACGTCCAACATGACATGCATATTGCCTTGTCAAATACCACATCTCAGTTTGATGTTTTGATTAAAGATAAACAACAACAATCTTCACACTGATATATATTTAAATTACAGGAAAGTAAATAATAATAATATAATTTAACTTTAAATTTTGTGTGAAAAAAGAATCATTGTATTTTTTATTTTGGTTGCTATATTTCAATAAAACTGGATTCCTTTACACTTTTATGTTTTGATTTAAAAACATTTTCCTGAGAAGGGGTCCATGGAACAAAAAAGGGCAAGGACCCCCTGGTTTATATTGAGACTGGAGTCAAAGGCTTTTTATTTTTATATTTAGGACATTTCATCACTACACTGTAAATCATTGTTGTACAGTATGGTATCATTTACCATTATTAATGCATACTGAGTACCAATTATGTGTACTGTGAGATAAGCAGGGGTTAATCTCTTCTGACCACTTAATCTGCATGGGCTGGTAAAGCCCGATCTCTGCATCTGTTGGATGGCTTAGGAGGGCAAAAAGTGAGTGGGGAGTGCATTGATACATGGACAGGAGTCTTTCCGGAAAAAGAGATTGACAGGTCGACAAATAAAACATTTATTGGTTAGCTAAGGTTAACATACAAGACTTACAAGACTACTCGATTCAATGCAGTTAAATGCATTGAATCAAATATACAAAGGGCAGCTGTTAGTTACGTCTAATCCTGTTTCTAGGGAGAGAGAGAGAGTTCACAGAGTGCTAACATACAATACCTCTATGCGAGAATGGACGGTATACACCAAAGTATGGCGGATGCTGACGGTATGGAAGAGTCTGCAGCTATTGAATGTCTTCTCCGATGGGATCCAAGTCCTTTGCATGGAGATTGACTTGTAGCTCGTGCTTTTATAGCATTAGTGTGGGAAAGCAGTCCGTTGTTGACAATGACTTGTAATTCTTGACAACTAATTGTCAACTTTCCCACCTAACTGTTGATAGTTGGAGGAGACCTCTGCTCCGATACTCTGTGAGGAGTTTTTCTAAGGGGTGTGTTTACGACAATTTCGAACAACGAAAAAAAAGGAAGGTTTCCTTTCATTAAAAATTCCCCTCTAAAATCCACAGTCTCATAGTACCAACCCATAGCCCTGATTTAAACATCAGATTATACCAAAAATATTTTAAGTATGAATCATTATAATACAAGCACAATATTCTACTAAAGGAACTAACAAATACAGTAAACAATTAACAGAATGCACTCGGCAAATAATTATTAGACCATCAAAATACACCTTAAATTGCCGAGATAATTTATTAAAACCAAACTAACGTTTTTGCCCACTCAATAGGCCATCCTCAGGTAAACCAGAAGATTAAAACACCAATGTTTTAATCTTCTGGTTTACTTGAGGATGGCCTATGAACAGAAGATTAAAACATTGGTGTTTTAATCTTCTGGTCATGACGTACAAGAATTGTTAAATAACCTCTTCATATGATTAATGTTCAGACACAAGCCAACTATATACACCTCCGCAAACAGCATAGCACAAATATGGCGTGGAGAATCTAGGTAAAGCACGTGTAGTTGTTTTTTATGTAGATGTGCAAACATGGAATAATGGACAATTATTTGTCAGTCAAGAAATGCATCCAGAAATTGCTTTGATCTTTGCATTCAAGTTTACTACAAGTTACAAGGTATTGTAAATAAAGACAACCCAGAAATTACCATTATTATATTTTGATACGTTAATGGTCGAGATTTACTATAAAGTGTTTTATCCAACGTGCAACCATTACAATAAAACATGATAATGATGAGATTTATTATTTAAAGAGGAAATTATTTTGTTTGAAAAGAAATTGATTCTGTATGCTGAAGATTTAGAGAGGGAAACTTTAGTTTGTTTTCTTGGCAAAATTGAGACAAGTTCTGGAAATAATGTCCTCATTAACAAAGATTATTTCAAGACAGCAGTTTTAAACGTGAGCATTTTACTTTGTATGAGATCAGTTTTAAACATGGTTATCACAGAGATGTCACTAAATAGTTACTGTATCAGTATATTTACATTTAATTTACATCAACACAGCAGTGTAATGCTTTTATAAGCCAAAGCAAGCTGGTGCATATAAGAACATGGGTACATTCAGTATGCATCAGTCTCAGCCAGTGAACAACTTAATTAACTTACCAAAAAATCTGGCAATAAGATAGAGGAAGCAAACAAGGATACACCTGCAGAGTTACTCTGTCAAAATAACTTTGGTTAATACATATTAATAGTAAAAATGGCATTAATGATATAACAATAGAAGTAGTCACGTTGCTTTGTCAGAACACTTCACATCCACAGTCTGATGAGTGGGATGTTTATTGGCCACTGCACCAATGAACCCATTGATGCATATCAGAACACATTTTAGTACATCGCAGTTCACTGACGTACCATTTGATTCATACTGCAATGTATCTCATGCTTTTATATGCAAAGTACAGTGCAAAAATAAGAAAAACAGTATTTGTTATGGCTTTATAACGCATCACCTTCAACTTATCATGTTATATATAACATGATATGATATATATATATTATGATAATTACATTATAATAAAAATCATGGATCCAAATTACAGCTAGAATGTGATATGTACAGTATACGAATAATTAAGTGAATGTACCACGTGTACAATTAAATCATGATTGTCAGTCGAGAAATGACGCATTCATCCAATTCCCAGTCATTTAGCCTATTTATATCACATTAATACGTTATTAACGACTCGAAGTACTTACTTGAAGTAGAATAACAGCAATCCTCGATAATACGCTAACTTTAACGATATTAAGCTTTGTTCCAAACATAATTCCATCTAGAAATAAACCTTTATTTAGCCACATTCCATATATTTACGGTTGTTTATCACTTGTCACAGCAGACGGCCGAAAAGCATTTGGAGATCAGCGCCATCTGCTATTTTTTCTTTTTTGTTAAAAGTGTGTGATAGGGTAATTTATATTAACGATAATTTAATTTATATATAACGATGATTATATATGGTATATTACGTTATTTTAATTTAATTTTAAGCTCTTCTTAAATTTGACTTTTTAACGCAATTTTGATATATAATGGTATCTCGTAATTCGGAGGACTATAACTTAGAATGCTTCAGAGTTCGAACGTAAATTTGACAAAAAATTCGCTTCGGACTTCGAACTGCATGCGAAATGAAAAAAATTCCGCTCGACAGGCGAACGTAATCTGTTATGAGTTCAACAGCGTTGCCAGATTGGACGAAAAGTAACAGAATTCTGCTACTTTTGAACAACTCGTGCTACTTGATTTTTATTTTTTGCTACTTGCTATGTGTTAGGTATTACAATTAAAAACATAGTTTCTAAGTTTGATTAATGTCACCAGTACTGCAGTTGAAGCTTTGCATGAAACTTTTAAATTATTCGTTGATTGATGATATGGGCATCGACATTAATTAAGCAGTGATTTTTGTGTTGTAACAGACAGTGCATCAAATCTGTGTGGAGTTAATGAGAGTGAGAAATCCTTGTAAATGATTCCCCCTTCAACCACATGTTGGTTAGCAAGAAGTAACCGTGTAAAGCGAATTCTTAACCAGTGGGATGCTTTACAATTGCATTTTCAGATAACTTCTTCGACTTGTGATAAATACTACGCAGGAGAACTAGCAGCTAAATGCTCAGTCAGAACTAATAAACTGTATTTGATATTTATGAAAGATTAAATTTACTTTTCCAAAAAAACAGGCATATCTTTGTGTTATCCTTGAAGAACGTAACAATTTTAAATTATTTTGCACAGAAAAATCTCGAAATCTCAGTATGTGAACCTGGAAACAAATTTAAATGTTGAGAACCAGTACATTTCGTTTCAAAATGTTCACTTTTGATGTGTTTTCCAATTTGTTAAGTGATAAATTGGCATCTAAATATATTTCAGCAGAAAAAGCATTTACTATACAAACTCGTTACTTCAAGTTTTTGGAAAAGGCATGCAAAGAACTTTCGGCACATATCCCGCCAAACATTGTAACTGCAAAAACTTTAAAAATTTTTTATCCAACTATTTGTTTAAATCAAGCTAACAGACCGTTTACTTTTCTACCTTTGATCAATCGCAAATTGAAGAAATAGAAAACCAATAGTGTATTTTACTACATTGGAAATAAATTTATCCTGAAGGAATACAAACAGATAGTCCAACTTTCTGGCGCAATGTAAAAAGTATCAAAAATGCAATTGGACAATCACTGTTTCTTGAATTATCAAAGTTTTCTGTAACAAGGTATAGCCTACCAGTAAAAATACCAGTAAAAATAAACGGTTTCTTTGTGAAAAACTTCTCTTTCGCAGCCTCCTCAAAACCTCCACCCACATACACGTAAACTGTAGACCATCCCGACGGTAAGGGAATAAAATCTCCTCCCCCAATCGGCATCCTTACAATTAGTACTGTAGTGTCTCGCCCCTGTACATCATAGTTTTCCGTTATCAATAGAGTCGTGCCTGTCATCTATTTAACTCCTTTCAGAGGAAAGTTTTGAATTTATATAAAGTAACTTCTGGCTTGCATAGGAAGTTCATATGTAGTTAATCGGAACCTCCTGCCCCTAATCTTTCCATATCTGGTCTCGACTTTCATTTTCTAACTGCGTTCTCGAGATTAAGATTTAAAAAGTAAAGAATATTTTATATTTTTATGTGCGTTTCTTTACAAAGCTATATTTAATTATAATTTTCATTAAAAGTATATTCATACAATTGAAGAATATTTTGTACCAGGTATGTATCGGTACATCAACCACACATTTTATTTCACCAAGTAAGTTTTTATTATTTTATTTTTAATTGTAGCCCTTATATCGTGGCTAGCGATTCGGAATGTAATTGTGATATTAAAAATGTACTTAGAGAAGTCTACGGTTTTTACTGGCTTATCGAATAAACGATACAAATGGACCCTAGACTATCACTGACGCGCAATTGACTGATTGCCCCTGGATGTCGGCTTTTTACAGAAACACAGCTTCCCTATCGTCAAATGTCACGGCAAACCACTGGTAGTTTTAATTATTAATCTAATGGGCGGATTACCGAGATGAAGACATCAATCTTTGGGAGATCCGGAATCAAATCCGGACGAGCAACTCTCTAGCAATTTTGTTGGTAGTCAGTGAATATTAAAAATTTATGTATTACTGTATATATATATATATATATACAGTAATACATAAATTTTACTTATATATACAGTCGACCTTCCTATAAATTGTTGATTTTTCCGTTTTATATGAATTCCATGTTGTACGAGTACCTTGGATTTTACAAATACGTGTGCCGGGCTGTGAACGGCTCACGGAAAAATCAACAGTTTATAGAAGGTTCAACTGTATACATATAAACTCTTTTCGCCCTGTGGGCACTAAGAGGGCCTCTCTTTTAGCAAGCCCATTATGGATTCGTCTAGGCCCGCAATGAGGCGGCCGGTTGGTGAGAGACGGAGCCCGACATATCCGAACGGACCACCTCCCAAAAGCTTTCTGGGAATTTTTCGACCTGTCTGGATTCGACTACGGGACCCGAAGAGCGGTAGACTGTCACCTTAACCACCTGCTCGGCCATCTGGCCGTAGGTGTGTATATATATATATAAAAGTATATCAAAGTTATTAATCAAGTCTTCATCTTTTTAAAATAAATATTTAAAAATTAAAAAAAACTTTTGTCTGTAATTAACCTTATTAAATATTATTTCTAATTTAGGGAAATTTCCCTACATTCAAAAAAATTATTCACGCTCTTCAGTTGGCAACACTGATCTTAAGTGTTTGTTGTTATCTGTTAATGTGGAGTTGTTTTGAAGTTGTTTTGCTACTCATTAGTAAGTTTTCGCAATTAAACGTCTATTATAATTGATTTATGATTATGAAAAATGATAATAAACAGAAATGGTTATATGAAATACTGTTTATCACCATATAAATAAGCACTTGACACATATTTGCCTTATGAATGAATGTAATAGTGAAACATAAATTAAAATTTATTTATGAGCTCCTATTGATGATGATAATCAATCATTTGATATATTTACCTTATACAACAGTTATTATTATTATATAAATCATAAAGGAAAAGAAGTAAAGAATCAAATATATGTTTTGTGTTTCTGTAAATTATTTTAAGTCATTAATTCTTTTTTAGCCATTTTAAACTGCTAATTACATCTTCAGAAATGTATCAGTAAATGTTTGTATTCAACGGGCATCAATTCGGCTTCGAATGATGTACTGTGTTGGACTGCAGACTAAGGGTGTGACTATGCAGGCACCAGTGAGAATATGTGGCAAGAAGAGGTGATGACATTTCACGCTCTCTGTTTCTCGCTCTTGTTTATTATGACTACAGACAAGAGCGTGAAACGTCACTTCTTTCTGCCACATATTCTTGCTCGCTCATGTCTGTGTAGTTGCACCATAATGCCATAGGAGTAAAAAAGTCAAAAGGAACCATTGGACTGTCTGCTAGAATTTCAGAGACCCTGAAAAGTGGGGTAAAGTTTAAAAGTGAAAAAAATCTGAAACTATTTTTCAAAACAGTGCTAAAAATCAACCGTTTTCCCACTTTAGTAGGTAAGAGATGGCTAAAAGCTCTTAAATGAGAAATGTCATTGCACCAACTATCTCTGGGGCAGTATTGGAATGACATTGCATTCTCTGTTAAGTCTATTCTGTGTTAAACAAGCAGTTTAAGGCCAATTTTGGAAAATTTTATCTTAAAAAGGTTGTATGTAGACCATTGGTTCCTTTAACTTTTTTATTCCTATGGGCATAGTCTATGGCTCTGATAATGAAGTCCTGAGTGCCTCATTTAGAGATGCAGTTGTAGCTGGTTTGATATGGTTTTAAATGTAAGTCCTAGCCCACTGAGTGACTGGTCAGTTAAGAGTGGGTCCCTCTGCAATCACATTGGCTAACAAGGATGAGAGATAAGGCATTACATCATAATTAGATGCTTAAGTCTCTAGTTATATGTATTATAAAACAAATGTTTTGAAAGTGTTCTTGATATAAATTTGTTCAATGAGTTCATTCACTGAATGAACTCATATAGAATAAACTCATTCACTGAATGAGTTTATTCTATATGTCATTCTCAATATACAGGCTACAGTTTGCTATTTCCAATTCTTAAATTTAAGAATACTATTCTGTTTACAATAAGTTATGAATTTGGATTACATTTACACTCTTATGAAAGATTTGCTAAATAGTTAAATAAACAAAGGTAACCAACTTTATTTGTGTGATTTCCTTAAACAAGTAGTTTTCTGCATTTTTGAAGAGCAAGACAAGAAATTCCACTTAAACTAGTTCTTTAGTTCTTTTGAACTTCCAATAATTCTCGGATACCAGCATCATTGCAACAGAAGTGCAACACAGATTCAAACTATTGATACTATAAGCGAGACATAGATTCTAACTATATTAGAACATTGGTTCAAAAGTATTAGGGTTAAAAAAATTTTCATCTTGATTTAAAGAAAAAGACAGAGTACTATATGAATCAACAATGACATTTTCTTGCTATTTTTTTGACAGAATTTTATTCTGGATCAATGCTATGGAAATTTCTCATATGTAGTCAGAACCAGCTTTGACAGGTTTTGATTCTATTACAGATCAATCTGCATGTATTTGATTCTATCACAGATCTAAATTTTGCTTATGCATAATTTAGATCTGTGATATAGCCTGTAATGTTTTAATGTCTTGCTTTAATAACTTGATCAGTATTGCAGAAGAATGATACTTTACCATGCAGCAATTTGTTCAAACTGACAAATATGAAATTTTATATATATGATTATTGAAGTGTTCTAAATTTTATATATGTTACCGCTAAAGCTCGAAATTCGTTAATGTGTACATTACCTAGCTAATCTGCAGATTAACTAGGGTGATCCGTTAAAGCTGCGAAAATTATTCCATTTCTCAAATTACCTAGGTAATCTGCAGATTAACTAGGGTGATCCGTTAAAGCTGCGAAAATTATTCCATTTCTCAAATTATCTAGGTAATCTGCTAATTACCTACTAGGCACTCGGTAAAGTGAAAATAAGATCTTTGCTGGAACAACAGCAACGTTTCTTTCTGTACGCTTAAATTAACATAATGTTATTTATTTAATTTTCAATATCTAAAGAATCAAGTTAATACAATCAACAAATTAGTTGATTGAATCAATCATCAATCAATTAAAAAAACTTTAATACAAAAATCAAACGGTTTAAAATATTACTACAATTAGGGAAATGAATTTGCAAAACATATGATAAAATTGTACTTACTTATTAGTGCAATCTAAAGATTGGTGACACTTTGAATTACGTAGCAATTGGTTTTTGCGACAAGCACGCCTATTTGTGGTACATTTAGATTTGCAGTCACATTTTCTGAAACCCTGCCCAGTACCAAGGGATTGTTTTATTGCTGTTTGACGTAAAGATATTTCTACAGCAGGGACATCCATCTTCTTTCGTTAAAAATCTCTCTTTGCAAACACTGAATTCAGATTTTGCATACAATTGTTTTAAAATACCTGTTTTAGTATCAAGTTTATAAAAGCCATCCTCTGTTTTACTAAGAACCACAGCTAAAATTGAACGTGCATCAGTTTTTGCTCTGTCTTCTTCGGGTACTTTAATTCTCACAGCGAAACCTTCATCGACGTTTGGGTGCTTTGCATTAGAAACTGCTAACATTTTCTTTGCTTGCTTTTCTAAACATTTCTTGGCTTCATCACGCTGTATTTTCTGATCCATATTCTTTTTACAGATGATGCACAATACATTCTTACCATACCCTTCCTCTTTAGGATCTACTTCACCACAAACTGCGTGAACAAACATATTACACGATTTACACTTGTGAGCACTTGATGCTGCTTTTGAGCAAACAATACAGACTATGTCTTGTATAGTGCTCTTTACAGGCTCCGTACGAAACTGTGATGGCGATTCTGCTGAAGTTGAGAGTAACTCAGTGATGACTTCTTCAACTTGCAGAGGCGATTCCTTGGAGGTGCAGGGTAACTGAATATTCTTCGTGACTGCATCATCAATCAACGGTATAGAAGGCAGTTTAAGATTACTATCGGTAAATTCTTGTATTTCTATAGGTGATTCTGTAGAAGCGGGGGATAACGGAATGTCCTCTTGAGTAAGATTTGACTGTGATCTCATAATCACAGTCTCTTGTGAATCTTCTAATTTTTCAAGGTCTTCTTCAGTTTTTATCGAATGTCAAACAATTCTCCGGCATGGACAAACTTTTTCAAACCTTTCTCGCGCATCTGACAACGGCTCAATGAGTTTTTCACAGCCTCGTACAGTCAACACATCACACCTTTGAATTATTTGATAATCTCGAGATGATTCTTTCTTCTTGGAAACTTTTATTTGCTTTACATCTTCAATTATGGAATCATACTTTGGTTTGTTATTAAAACACTACGTATTATATTTTAAATCTTCGCTAAAGAGGTTTGCGAAGAATCTTTTCTTGATTTTACTCACCAATTCGGTGCTTGCTTGCATTCTAGGATTTAAATTTATCTACGTAAAAAGAAGGAGTGGGGAAAGGAAGTGAAAGAAACAAACTTTTGAACTTTAACGATACGGAAGCCGTTAATGTGCAGATTACCTAGATACTCTGCAAATTACCTAGGTAATTTGAGAAATTGAACAATTTTCGCAGCTTTAACGGATCACCCTAGTTAATCTGCAGATTAGCTAGGTAATGTACACATTAACGGATTTCGAGCTTTAGCAGTAACATATATATGATTATTGAAGTGTTCTAAAAGTGCTTTATATACATGGCTGAAACATTTCAGATTTCTTTTGATCTTGGATAGAATTTTTATTTTGTTTGCATATCATATGAAACAATCAATTTGTGTGAAAGGCTGTGAAAAGTAATTCCATGTACTTGAACTAATACCTACCAGGTTTTTCTATATCTTCTGATATGTTCTTGGTTAATCACATTTTGTTTTCTTTTCTTATGCACTAGAAATCATACATTTCTAGAGCATAATTAGAAACTCTAGAAAATATACATTTATTTTCTAGAGTTTCTAATAATAATTTTATTATACACACTTCAGTTTGGGATAGTGCCATAACTTCTCCCTCCTGTCAGTCCTGATTGTTCTGAGTCCTGTCAGTCAGCTGAAGAGATCTTTTTGAATTTATTGCATATAAATATAAATAAAATGAAAGAAACTGTTATTAAGTAGCTTCTGTTACTTGAAATTATTGCATTCTTTACTTTTTACAATTGTTGTTCTCAGACAATATATAGATATATTTAATTTTTTCTATGTAGAAATCTAGTGTTCTTGGAATACAAAGTTTCATTTAAGTTGAACCTAAATACTAGTAATCAACAACCTTAATATTTTATGTTATTAATTGGATAATAAAACTTTGTCAAATTTTTGAATATTTAGCAAAATAACCAAATATTCAAGAATTCAACAGTGTGTTAAAGCTGATTTTGCTTTATAAAACAAAAACATCTTGAAATAGGAATGACTCAATAAATATTCAAGTTTGGAAATATTTAAAAAAATGAACCTTGTGATAAAGCTGTTAACTGATAATTTTTAAATAAAATATTAATACAAATTATTAAGTTATATATTCTATTTAAAAGCTGTTGTATTGATTTCTTTCTTCCAACGACATAATGATAACACAACTTATTAAAGCAATGGAAAGTTTATCATTATGAAGCATTAAATGTTTGTTGAGGCTTTTTCTCAACTTGGATGCTTAAGGCAGCTCCACACATCTGGGATTTGCAAATTGCCTTTTACCAATTTATTTGTTGTGTGACAATGGCATATTTACACACATGATTATTTGCTGAGCATTGGTTCTTTGTGGAAATTGGAACATTGTTTGAAAATGGGTGTTGGACAGTAAATACAACTAACTATCTGAAAATTTTCTGGAAATTGATAATTAGGATCTCTTTGGATAATTAAATATTAAAATTTATGTCAAGGAAGTTGAAAGTAATATAAATCAGTGTTTGGGAACCATGAAAACCTTCTACTTGAAGAAAATTTCAGTTAAGGAAATTCAAGTTAGAGACATTATCTCTAAACTATTCCAGTGTGACCTACCAAGTGCTTCATTTTCTTTGAGTTAAATATTTGAGTTAGAGAAGTTTTGCTGTAGTAATGTTTTTAAGAATTTACAAGAAGATAATGTTCTATTGGCATTAGCTTGAATTTATTAATAGAAAAATGCTAGTAATTCCAACATTGTTTTGATGCCATCATCAGGATAATTTGATTGAATACAGAACACAGAAAATATTCATTTTGAAATGGTTCTTACAGAGTAGAATACTTCAGAACACAATAAAATCTTAATATAAACACACATAAAAACCTTTACTTGACCAGTAAAAATATATTTAATGAAAACAACTAACGTTTTCGACTGCTTTCTCAGTCTTCCTCAGGTTTTAAATTCTGATATTCGAAAATCGTTGTGCTTAAATATTTAAACATTTTGGAACATATACATCTTTGCGTATAAAATTCATTACGCGCATGCGTATTAGTCATTACGTACGTGAACCCAAATATTCACAAATATTATTCATATACATGTAAACGATGTATAACACCTTACATAGAGTTGTGGGGGCATTCTGCTTCATACGCAAACCTCCAGGCTGCCGAAATATTAATAGCATCCTTATAGTTGATACAGCTATTACGTAATCCTGCTTTATAAATTTCCAAAGTTTCTAGAGTTCGTACGTGTTCTCTTCTGTGTGACATTTTAATGATTTGCGCGTTCTGCAAGTTAGCACTTATGCCGGGGGTCGAAGCATACGTAGATAGGGCAGTGGTGCATCTGTTGTGTTCAATGTCATATTTGTGTTCGCGCATACGTTTATCCAGAGAGCGTATGGTGGAGCCAATATATATAAGATCCCTTTGAAATCTATGGTCTCTTAACGGGACAGAATACACTCCCGGTGCATACCTTTCGTCTATGTTGTCTTTGCTATTGCGCAGAATGTTGTAAATAGTATTGCGCCTCTTATATGCTATTCTTTTGTTTATACGCTTCGCAATTTCTCTGTAAATCGGATCTAGGTGGCGGTTATATTCAACCACCGCTACACACTGCAAATTATTCGAGTTGTTCGTGCGTGAGCTATCGTTGTATAC